>NW_028278307.1:0-300000 GCF_059751315.1 Micrasema longulum
TATACCCATACATTGAATATGTATTGTGATATAATTTACCATTGATAATGGCAGCGAAATTCAGACGAACGCAGAAGCATCCTGTGTATATTTTATTACAATATCATTAGCAAATAACAAAGCAATAGTAGTCCATGTCACGCTCATAAGCGCGTCTGAGCGCGAGAGAGACAGAGATTATTTTCATAATGCGTATGCCGTGCGATGTCATACCATACGGTTATTCACATTTACTACACAATGCGTTTGTGCAAGTTTTGTGAAAGCGCCAGCTTTAAATAATCGACACGTACATATCGTTTGGAAATTTTTTCCTTGCCAACGTCCGTATTAACTCTTAAAACTATGCTTTAAAATTCCACTGCAATCGGTGATGTACCGTCGTGTTCCATTAAGTAAAAGACTAGATATTTTGAAATACATTTATTTAAAAACAAAAATTCAACATGCCTTCTTTTTATTCTAATTAAACGAGTTCGATTCCCGGTAAGAACACAAAATTAAATGTGATTTTACTCATGCCTGAGTGTACTGTGCTGTAATTCAGCACTGTAATTAGGCCTCCTGGCCTATTGTGGCGCAAAACAAATTTACTGTTGAATAATCTGTTTTTTGACATTTACAAAAATAATCAATCAATGAATTTAAGCGTGTATAGCAAATAACTCAAGTCTTGGGTTTAAACCGTCAATAAGGTCGCAGTGAGTCACATCTTGCTGGAGGATATGATTATATTCAATGCTTCGAATTCCCAGTTGTATTCCACCGGCCACACTTCTAACTGGTCCAAATCGTTAGCGTCCACGTCGCGAACCCCGGGCAATGTGATCACACTCATAACGGTGTGATTACAGCAGATAACGAGAGGATGAAAGGCTAGTTTCTGGCGCCTCCAAACTAGAACCAACCAGCTAAGGGATGGTAACCCCGACAGAAAAATCCACCAGAGAAAGCAACGGGAAACCACTCTGGTCATCTTTTTCCAGGAATCACGATTGCGAGTACATCCAATAAGCAGTTGTCCTGGCCTCGGAGCAGTGCAGGACCAAGATGCTTTCACTGTAGTGATTGCCAACGTCGGGGGGACCCGATAAGGCACCACAAGAAGAACTCAAGTCTTGTATTTTACGCAAAATCATGTGACATCATAGCCACACAACAGTTTTTAAAAAAATACTACTACGACTATTTTTACGGCATACAGCTCATTATTTTATGGGGTTAATTTTTAATAATAATTTTGATAATTCGTATAACCTACAATAACGGTAGGGGTAGTAAATAATACAGTCATTTACATTTAATAACTCTTCATAATTTAGTACGTAGAACTTTTAATTTATTGCATAAAGAACTTAAGTTTAACTAACAGAGTAACAAGATCAACACAAAAGAGTGGTTACTCGGATAAAAGTTTATATATGAATAGCTTATGTGTAAATAGTTGTTTTTTTTTTAATTTTCGTTCTTGTAATTGAAAATAAAACCTAATTTCAACAATTTTCAGTGAATCATAATGCTTAATTATTTTACATAGGAATTATTATATTGTTAAGGCGATGGGTTCCAAAGATAATAAAATTATAATATATGTACATAATATTTATCTGCATACTGCTTCGGTCTTAACGTGACGGTATGCGGGTGGAACGGTCGCGACTCGACTCAATGTATGACTTAAAACACACATAATAAGATACGCTTAGACAAAGAATTATCTATACTGGGACATGGGACACATTCTGACCGCACTAAATTAAACATCCAGGTAAAGAAAGACCTCGATAAGGTCGTTGTAGACTTCAAAAACAATCCTCAAAGCATCATGTGCACGATTCGGTTCATGAATAATTATGCGAAGACCGCGGGGGTCAAACAAAAACTCCCTATGCCTGTCATAACAGTATAGTAACAAGTGTCAACAGAGCCGTGAATTATTTAAAACTTTATCTTGCACCTGATGATTATCATAAAAATATGCGCACAATAGACTTTGGTAAGATTCCAATGATCAACTCGCATTTGAAAACAGAAAAAAATATGCGTTTATATGGATAACGGTAAATGACTAGAATAGATGAGTGATAAAATTGTTGAGAAGAATATTGACGTTAATAAACTAAATGTTTTCTGCATTATTATTGCCGAAAAATGTATGTAAAATATAAAAAAAAACTTTTTTCATAATTTTACGCTGTGTCGTATGAACCGAAACTGCCTTGTACGACGTTTAAAAATCGAAGGGTTTATATCACACCAAATTTGCCTTGTTTTCATGAAAAAAATATTGTCGTTTAGGTTAACTTGAAATCTGTTAATATTTATTCTACATAGCCCTATTTAATAGTTATGCATAACGGCCGTCTCATATACATTATTCCTGAATTTATTTATAATAAAAAGGTTATGCTTATTGATCACGTCACTGATGGACGCTCGAGGTTTTGCTGGTTCACGGATTTGCGTTATCTTTATTCTTTGCCACCAAACCCTAATACAAATTAATGCAATTACCTACCTTGTACTGCGATTCTTCGCACCTTATTGTTCGGACTTCTCTCGCGGTAGGCAGGATCAAATCCTTATAGGCAGGATCGGCACTTATCGGTCTTTTGATTATTATTAAGCGATGCGATGTAACACGACACATTGAATTATTGATCGCTAAAACAAATTATTAGCGATCGCGCTGGGAATATCAAAAATCACGTGTTCACTCGGTGATAGTTCCGTTGTTATTAGACCGGAGAGAAAAAGTTTGTACCCACAGTAGGATAATTAGAACATTTTTACTGGGCTCAGTGGGTAGCAATGAATTCAAGACCACAACCTACAAGTCAATATGTAATACACATATACATGGCACATGAGGCGCAACCACTTAATTTTGAAGTCCTTAATTGACTCTCTTGCAAAATTTTTTTTTTTGCACATAACGTCAGTTTTTATTTACCAAAATGCTTTACTGCAATCAATTCGTTACAGGGACTGAGTACCGTTAGTTTTAAATAGTTGTTATTTTCGCAAAAAATAATGATAGTTTTTCTGATACTCCGGCGGTATTTTTGGTTGATTAAAATCGTAAGTAATATATGAACAGAACGTTTTTTAGGTTCCCCTGCCAAAAAAAAACCATTGATAGTTACGCGGTATTGCGGTATCACCGACGATATTAGCCTTTTTACCGTCGATAAGCAAAATGTCATTTTTGAACAATAAAACATAAACTATGTGATTACGTTATTTCGTAAGCTTTGCTGTAATTTAATTCATTTAAATGTAATTACAGTAGAACTCCGTTTATCTGAACTCAGGCCATCCGGATTGCCAAATAAACGGATCATTATTAGGAAAAAAAAAATAAAGGAGATGTTTTCAATTTTAATTTAATTATGCAACTAACTTTGTTGGACACGTTAAAGTTAGTTTTGAATGTGATTCCAATTCATGGTATTATTTCAAATGCAATAAAATCTGGCACTCATTAATCCGGGTAGTTGGAATTTTACTGTACTAAAAAAACAAAGTTCAACACTATGACGTATAACTTCACCAAGAAAAAATGTCAGTAGATAACCTAAATCTACAATTTTACGATTCGGTATTTGGTTAAGGTACATAGAGGATCATCCATATGTTTTCGTAATTACGAAACATTTTATCATAGGAACTACGGTCGGCATACTCTGTAAAGTATTATTCACTTATGTAAAGTTTTCACGATAAATTGTCAAATTGTGGCGCTGATAAACAAAATAAAAGATAAGCAGATTTTGACTAAACTTATGACTCTTTCGGAACTTGTGACTCAAATCAAGTCATTTTGTTCGTAAAAGTGTCGAGAATAAGGACGGATTACAGTATTAGAGGATTTAATTTTGTTTGCGAAACTGTTCCGTAATCTGGTTTTGCGTTATCAAGTTGACTTTGTTTAATTAAAATACCAGGCACGAGGGTATTTCTTACCTTCAACTTTTATCTTGTTTGTGTGGAACAGAACAAGCCTTGTATTCTCTCGCTTCTTCCTTACTCAACAAGTCGGTTGGTATTGAGGGATGTTTGAACAGTTACGATATCCCCGGAGGCTCAGAACATCAGAAGTAAATTTTCTCGTACCAACTCAAAATTAGAAAACGGTATCTCAATACGCCTAACTTCTGTTTAATATTAAATGTAAACCAAACGCCAAGTGAAATGAGAGATGCTCCCAAAATATGTACTCAAATTTAGTACAAAAGCAATATAATATTGTCACATATTCGAGAACGTTGCCACGTAATTTTTCAACAAAGAGCATGTTACGGGAATATGCAAAAAAACGGAAGCTTAACTTTAAGTTAAATTAAAAGTTAACATCAAAGCAGTGCGACAGAAATTCTTTACCATCATTCATTAAAGCATGGTGTGATATTAGTCGGTAAGTACATTCTGAAGAACTTTTAGTAGGTGGAAACAATGTCTCCGTAATATTTTTAAGGCTTTAGTTTTTTGGGCATAACATGTCTCTGAAAATAAACGACAGACTATGGGTAAAAATAAGTAATAATACGAGTCCAACAGACTTAGACGCGTTAGTAGATACATCCAGCTAGAGAGGAATAAAGCAACGGAACAGTTCAAATTTCTAACTGGACTTGAAGATATGACAAAGATTATGATCCTCTAAAATAATTCAACGCCAACGTTTTGCAGTTTATCGAGAGATTATAACTAATGCGAAGTATCGTAACCGCCTTGAATATCTTCATTCCAAGTTGATTCGGAGTGTAAACACGGCATGAAAAGTAAAGGTTGGTAAAGATCGTAAATTTGACAGGCAAACAAAATCCGCTTCTTTCAACTTAGGGACAAAACCGAAATGTGTCAACAAAAAACGAAACAAAAAAGGACACGCCATAACTGATCCCTACAGGTGGTTGTCATACAAAGATCCTGATGCTAATCGTGTTAATATTAAATGTGGGCTCTCTCGAATATTTGGCTCGCTAAATTAATTCTTCGGGTAGCTGAAAACTGTTTGATTTGGGTTTTTTTCGTTATTTATGGTCAATAGTCTTCCCGCTGACGCTTTGTCCCAGCGTGAAATATTTAAGTGCGTAATATGTATTCGTTTATAACCGAACCAAGATACCTAGTATACCTACTAAGAATCGCTTCGAACGTGGGATTTTTTGTACATTCAAATATTGAATAAAATATGAAGGGTTTTTTTTTGTTTAGTTAAGACAAATTTGTCAGCGATATTTTATTCATTCAACTAGTCTAGCCAAAAATTCAACAAATTATATAGAGTAGTAGTAGTTTTAAGTATAAATAAACCTATATCTGGAGGAGTTTTCTCAAATAAATATAGTTATACCTGGTTCCGAAATTGCATTTTAAACTTTCAATTGTGAGACTATAATTATTAAAAAATACGTTTGCTCTCGTAACTGCATTTTTTTGAACTGTCTGCAAAAAATGTTAAGGTGTTAAATGAGTTTTTTTGTTGGGGTTAAGCATATATGAAATCAACGAGAGCCACATTCTGGATTTTCATGTATTTTATTGATACAAAAAACCACACCATAGTCACGTTTTCACATAAATTCTAATATACGAGTATTTACATATTATATAGGTAAAAATCTTATTTGCTTTATTTCTCCGGGTGCTTCCTTAAACACTACCGTTAAGTACCTGTTTTTTTTAACGCGGTAAATTGTACACAATTATTTTTTTAAATAATTACAAAATTTAGAAAGGAAAATCGCAAAAATACAAATATTACAAGGAAATAAAGTATCTGTATTTTCATCACGAGACATTTTTTTTAGATTCACAAAAAATCCATTTATTTTTATTCCTACTGAGCTCGATGACTGCAATTCATCAGTCGGTGCGTATGCCTGAGATCTAATATATATATATTTATGTATATATATATATATAAATACATAAATTTTGTAAATTTATTGATAATTTTAAGTTGCTAGAATTTCACTCGTCCATGCACTTTGTAGCTGCAAGACGATTAGTAATCTAGTTTCAATATGTAAATATTATCAACTATCAAATATCTAAATTTAGTAAATGGGGTCTAGAATTCCAACCGTTCATGCTCTCAGTAGCTGCAAAACTTGTTGTAACCTAACTAATATTTTTATAAATTTGTTTTTTATTTCATTTTTTAAAATATCACTAAAACTCTAAACTTTATCGTAAACGCGCGGTGAAAGTGGGGCATAGTGAAGGGGGTTTTGGACACAGTCCGGTGTAATCAAATATGATTCTACGCTCCTTCTGGACTGTACTTAATTCTATGGTTAGGACTATGAAGTACGGTGAATTTATTTAGTGCTTTGATTATATAAAATGCCATGGTATGTAGGCAAATCTCAAATATTGATGTAAAAAGCCTTATTAGATGAATTTTTGAGCACGGGATTCAAAAATCGTTTTTTATGACAAGCTTAACCCTTGTGAAACAACAATGCTATCATAAATGCAGAAAGTTATGTCACAGTTTATATGCATACAAATTAACAAAGGATTGTGTAGATAAATCTGAGCCTGTTAAACAACGTTTGTATCATCTGTCATAAAGGAAATTATTACCTGCTCATAAAGTTATAACGACCAAACTAAATGCAAATATTTACCTTAAAATGGCGCTCAACAGTATCAAAAACCCCATTTTAATATTCTTTTTTACCCCAAACACTCAAAATAATAATAACTGTCTGGTTTTTTTTGCATTTTTTGGATTTCAAAATGCTTTCACAGATTAAATGAAATTTAACAACACGCTCTGCGCACAGCGTAAACCGACAATTTATTTTATTTATAATTATTTTCAAATTACTTTTCTTTACCGTATTCAAAATGCGAAAACTATCGACGAGCTGTCCTTTGATTCATAGCATCTTCACCGTACACTACTCAAATAGCACGAGCAGCTTTCGAAGCTTTATTCCCTCGATTGATCGCCAACAGAAGGGTGTCGAAAATGCTCACTGCTACTTGACCTTCTATTTTAAAACTTAAAGGCTTGTTATAAAAAAATATATACATTTTACGTAAAAGCAACACTTTTTTTGTGTCTTTCGATTGACTGTATAAAACTCATTTTTAATATGGAAAAAATCGACAAAACTCATCTTAACACCTAATATTATTTTTAAGTTACATTCGTGTATCATTAATAGAAACGACAGCAAATACTTACTATTTTAAAAGGGATTTTCGCGTCCTTGTTTAATGTTTGATTAGCTTTCATTTTAATTTCTGGCCGGCGAAAACAAAGGAAATAGATAAAATTTCGCAGGAAATCCGATGGCAATGCTTAGTGGCTCTGCCAGTTCACAGGCCAAATATTCTTAGCAAGTATGTCGTCACACCTGTCGTGAAGTCGATCCCAGCAACACAAACACTGTTATCTCTTCCTAAACATGTTCGTCTACAGTGTACATAAGTCTATGTTGTTTCCTTGTTCCTTTACTGCGATGTGTGCTTACAGGTGAGTCAAACACGAAATATTATAAGGGACATCCATTTTATGATTTACACAATGCTTTACTCTGTTAAATCAAGTTCAAAATATTTGAATTACACATGTAAATAAATAGCGCACTTTCGTTTGCATTAACTGCTTTATTTTTTTAAACATAAATTAACATTTATATAAAATGATACAATCAAGAAAATAAAATAGGATAGAATTTGACATATTAGAAAAATGACGTGAACCTAAACTGAAATATAATATAAATATGTGCTTTAATGGCACATAAAGAATAAAAGTAATTTTTGTTTTGATTAATTTTATTTTATTTTAATTGATTTGATTTTAATTTATTTTATTTTATTTTTTTAAATATTACTTTTATTATTTTCTATTTGTTTTATTTTATCATTATTATTTTTATTTTATTTTTTATTATTATTTTATTTTATTTAATTTTATTTAATATTATTTTATTTTATTTTATACTATTTTATTTTATTTTATTTTATTTTATTTTATTTTATTTTATTTTATTTTATTTTATTTTATTTTATTTTATTTTATTTTATTTTATTTTATTTTATTTTATTTTATTTTATTTGGTTTTATTTTATTTTGTTTTATTTTATTTTGTTTTATTTTGTTTTATTTTGTTTTATTTTATTTTATTTTATTTTATTTTATTTTGTTTTATTTTGTTTTATTTTGTTTTATTTTATTTTATTTTATTTATTATATTTTATTACTTCAAAATGGATGAAACAGAGTTATTTTACACCTAAACAATTTTTTACCGTCAGGGAACAAATAATGTTTAACGTATTTTATATCAAATAGTTTGATTTAATTGTATCTATGTATATTTTAGGGTAAAATCAAAAGAGGCTTTTGCCATACGTACATTTTTCAAAATATTTGTCTCGATTCAGTCGGGAATCGTACGTGATACTACATTTGTGGTAGCCTAATGTAACAGAGATCTAACCACTACATTACAATTATTTACAATCAGTGTGGAGGAAAAAAAAATATGGTGTAAAAATTCAACTGTTTTGGAATATGATGAAATTAAAATAGTAATTAGATATACCTTACACAATTTTCTCTTGCAATAATTTATTTAATTATTGTGTATTAAAACGTAAGTAGATGGGAGGCAATCTGTGGAAATTATAATTGATTGGCAGCTCTATCACATAGAGCAGGAATTTACCGCAACGGGATAAGTGCGGAATATGCAAAACTGCTAAGAAAACCAGTATCAACTCTGTATCACTACATACATATTAAACATTGCATTTACTTCAAGATTGAATACATCAGTGGTGGATCTACTGTAGTACAATATTTAAGAACCTGTTAAAATATGTGAAGAAGTTCTTGACAGTTCTTGAGCTGAAATTCATATCTGCTACAATACAATACAGGAAATAAAGTCCACTTGCACACAATATAAACAAAACTTATTCAATAATATGTACAATTTCTCCCTAATATATATATATATATATATATATATATATATATATATATATTAGGGAGTAATTATATGTATATATATATATATTACATTCAAGAGTCGGCTTACTTCTTGATGTCGGGAAGCTACGCTCAAGAAAACAGCCTCCGATTTCGCCGATTTCCCGCTCAGTTTTGTCAAAAGGAAAATAAGAAGCACGATCTTTCAAATCTGGAACGATCGTTATTTAAATAAGACTACCAGAAGTATAACTAAAATGTTTTCCTTACCATTTTCCATGACTATGATTTCAGGAGAATGCAGAATGCTGGCTACGAGCTCACCTAGATGCTTACGGGTCATGGTGGGTTCATGAGCTACCTGCATCGCTTCAAACTCTCCGAGATTGACAGCTGCCCATGTGACGATAAAACCTGTTGATGCATTCTCCCTTTTTCAGCTTTCAAAGACTGCTGGAGGCACGATGCAGAAGCCTGGATGAAGATCTATGCAACATCCCATCGGTGATATATAATGAAGAACTCACACGAGAGGTAGTATAATACATGATCAATATGGTGCAGGCAATTGGTAAAATAAACCAAAGTAGGGAACAAATGCCGAACTCTCCTCTAGTGGAACGGAAGGCCTATTGACTACTGCCAACAGGCCGGCTTCTCCTGAAGAATTTTAAGTATTTAAATTATAAGAAAATTCCACCTACTATATATGTACATACATACTTGGTTATCAGTAGATTTCCATTGTAAGCTATATCTTCAATCAAGATAGTTAATGAATCGTACTTATTATAAAAATAGCACAATGAAATTATCAATAGTATTGTAGCTAATATTATAATTTATACCACTATAAAAAGGACTCCTTTCCGACGTAATGACTAAAAATATTTATTCAATTTGCACCTTTATAAAATTAGATTGAACAATCTGTTAGCTATCGCCGACTGTTACCTGCCAGTATTTTTATTTTTTAATAATAAGCTAAAATAAATAAATAAAAATTCAATTCAAATCCGACGCTTAGTAATATACTTAATTAAATGTACGAGCAAGACTTATATACGGAGAAAAATAACTAAATGTTTTAAATACTACGGTAGTAGTTCATACTAAACTTTGTGTGCAGGCGGGTGAAGAATACAGTTTAGTGTGTGAAATAGAACCAGAACCCTAAACGAGTACTTTTGACTCGATATCTACTAGGGATTCGAACCACGGACCTTTGAGCGGTGAATCCGAGATGCTAGCCACGGGGTCACAACCAGATTCGATGACAGGTCATTAGTCCTGTAAATGCCTATACTTTCATATTCCCTACTCAAAATATTTTCCCTCTCAGTTTCAACAAATTGAGATCTAAATAACTGCCTAGCCAGGAAATCCAGCCTGTCTCCAAACATTTGGACATACTCAAAACATTTTTTTTAAATAAAAGGTTTACAAAAATGAAGGGCCTCCTACCGCCAAAAACCCGACGCCCGCCCCTGGAATGTAACCAGCACCGCACCGCCCATAGTACGTCCCGCTATGAAGCCGTCAAGGAAGTTGGTGCAAGAATGCCTTATGTCTTATCCTAGTGTTAGTTTTCTTGAGATTGACCTAATATTGACGCAAGATATCGCAGGTAGAGCGTGCTTGCTTGTTCCAGCGGCCAATTTACATTTGCGTGTCGTTACATTTCTCTAAAACGTTGAAATAGGCGTGAATCTTTTGCCACTCGTCCCACCCAAAAGTAAGATGAAACGTTTTAAAAATGTTAAAAATATTCGGCCATATCCTTTTTTCCACTTTAAATTAACTGATGAGTTTTTTGCCAAAAAGAGAATACGAATGCTAGGCTTTTACAAAGTACATGACATGTTGTTATCGGCGGGCTTAACTGACATTTTGTCAAAAAAAAAAAAAAAAGTATTTATAGCACAATTTTTATCTTTCCAATCCAGCGCTGCTATTCCAAACGCTCTTGTGGCCGTACGAAACACTTTTATCTCGCGTATTTTGTGTGTAAATATGCGAGATACAAGCTGTTTCTTCGGCCGCGAGAGCGTTTGGAATACCACCCCAGGGTGAGAATATTTTTAATGGTAAAATCATATGATTTGTGGTTAGATGTTTTGATTAAGAGTGAATAGTTTATATGTGCAAAATGGTTGTTGCTATTTCGTTCAAAAAAATGTATTATCTGATATTGAAGATTTATAACGGTAATAATTTAAAATGTTTATTTAGATTTGCGCAAACGATATCACTGCACAGTTGTTATTAAATCGACTAATTCAGCTTCTGCAGATTATTATACAACAACAACAACAAACCATCACGCCGTTTCTCTGTAAGGGTAGGCAGAGAGGATAGAACTCCACGTAACTCTATCTTTGCATACATATCTCGATTCCTCTATATTCATACATCTTATCATGCACGCGCGCCGATTATTCCGACTTTTGACATGTCCGTCTTCAAGTATTTGTTGGATTTGGTCATGCCATGTTTTTCTCGGTCTTCCTCTATTTCAGCATCCATCAACATTCGCATTGTATATATTTTTAGCCGTTTTTTCGATGTCCATTCGCTCTACACGTCCAAACCAACGCAGAACTCCTTTCTTGATTTAATCAATAATGCCTATCTCAGCCTTACATAATGTACGGATCTCGACATTTTTGCATCTATCGTACATAGTTTTACCACACATTCGCCTGAGAGATCGCATTTCGACAGCATTCAGCCTACTTTCATCCCTGTTTTTCTAAGTCCATACATCAGGGTCGGGATCAGGACTTCATTGTGAACTGCTAGTTTTGCCTCTTGCGACAAACATTTGTTATTATGCATTCTTAACATTCAAACACTGTTATTACAATACTTAATAATGTGTTTTTTAGAAGAATAACGTACTTGGAAAATAATTATTCAGAATAATGTTGCGTAGGTAATCAACAAAAATAATCGAATATTTCGTCGTTAGGGGTTAAAACGTTTTGCCAGTTTATATAGTATATTTTCCACATCTAACGACCGCTTTATGTGGATATTTTGTTTCTATTTAGTATTCAAGGATTGTTTGTTTAGTCCTTAACACGGCCACGGTTTAAATTTTAAAGGTATTAATTAATCCAAATAGGCGCAAAATATCGTAACTTGGTATAAATAAATATGTATACGTGTTGATACTACCAACGATTTAAATTGATTCTTTGTAAAAAACACTCTAAATGCACCGTATAACGTATGTCATACAAATAAAGAACTGTTTGACATTTTTGCGAATTTTTTTTTTTTAATACTATAAATTAGACCTAGGTAATTTTCATATTTCTCCACACAACAATTACTAAACATATTTGCTATTTTAAGAAAAAAAAAAATTCCTTTTAACATGATGGGTAATATCGACCGAATTACAAGTTGCCAGATTACATTTTGATTATTTACCCAAACATTTTAATTTAAAGCACATTTTTTAATACTTTAAGTAAAATAACTGCTAAAATTGGAAATTAAATTAGGAAAAGCGTGTTTTGAGCCTTGGACGTAAATCCTTGATACTCTCACCGTGCCAAAATATGGTAAATTAATTTTTAAAAAAATTGCAAATTAAGACCAGCATTGAATTATTTTTTAAATAGCGTATAACTACTCTTTTTTATTCATAAAACCAAAACTTAAGACATGCGCGGATTAAAAAAAAATCTATTTAAAAAACGTAACCTGCAAAAAGCACCACGCTTAGTTTAGAAGATCGCCGTCTTCTATTAGACATGGGGGTGCTTCATGACATACTTAGTGAACGCTTTGATAGTCCGGCTCTTATGTCGGAGTTGTCATTAAATGTCCCTGGCTACCGCACCCGTCACACGTCGAGCTCTCTATTTCATGTGCCAGCAGTTCGTGCGAACTATGCCCAGAACTCTCCACGTATACGTTTAGCTCGTGAATATAATTTAAACTTTCCCCTCATCGATCCGTTTGATTGTCACAAATCAACATTTAAAGTGCGCGTTTTAAATCAAACAAAATCTTGTTTTATCTCTAATTCTCAATATTTTATATATTTGACACTTGTGCAATAATATTTACACACATGTCTACCCTCATTCTATAATAACACCCACTCTCCCACCCTCTCACACACTTACACACTAGCGTGTATTGTACGAGTATTTAATGTATTTCTGTGAATATCGGTCATTGGTTTTATTCACTGTATATTTTATTTGTTATATTTTTTTACATGTATTACTGTTGATATCCCTAATCAATAAAATAAAATAAATAAATAAAAGTAAGCTTAACATATTTTTATGTTTTCGCTTCAGGTTGCGATTTTCCCACAAAAAACGAACCTTTTCTAATTTATAACCATCTTATTTTTATCTCGTCATTTCGACGAATACTCGACCCTCTATCCTTACACTGCACCGGAGCAGGCGCAATTCATTGCATTGCCAAGTCTGCCATTTGGTAGTAAGGATTGTGATAAGTTATCCCTAATTGGATCCCTACCGCTTTCCATTGACCTTATAATACTTCAGGCATGGCAGAGTGCTCTAACAAGGTGACCTCAAGTGCTTCTGATGTGATAACAAGGAACTTAAGTGTTCCTCTTCATGCTCTAAAACTGTAGATTAACTTGTTCAGAGCGAGCGTCAAAACATGAAGCCGTTTGAAAAAATGAATGGGCCCTTTCACTAAAAATGGTACAGTAATTTCATTGTATTTTGGCCAGACCGCGAAAATTTAGACAGACGTTCGTTGAAGAATCTTAGAAAAAAAAAGTTTAAAAAATACCAAAAGCTTATGCGTTTATTTTTGTTTTGGTATAATATAGTGGGTTCGTAATACACTACTCGTAGGTACCAACTTATTTGAAAAATAACATATTATTTTTACATTTTAGTATTTTTTCAGGTTCGTTACTAAAATACGGCGTTTATTAGCAAAAAATAAAAACACATACATATATGCAAGACAAAATAAAACAAAATATATATTAGACATTGAATTGAATTGCAAGAAAATAATCCTAGCAGCTTCGCTAGATACAAAAATACCTGTTCTTAAGCTGCATTTCAAATATAAACACTATGAATATAACAAACAAACAAACAAACAAACCATCACGCCGTTTTCCCGTAGGGGAAGGCAGAGAGGAAAGAACGCCATATCACTCTATATTTGCACACAAACCTCGCTTCCTCTACATTCATACATCTTCTAATGCACGAACGCCGATTATTCCTACTTTTGACATGTCCATCTTCAAGTATAGATCTTGACCGCGCCATGTCTTTCTCGGTCTTCCTCGTTTTCTGTGTCCATCAACATTCGCATTGTAGATCTTTTTAGCCGGTCTTTTGCTGTTTATTCACTCTACACGTCCAAATCAACGCGGCACCCCTTTCTTGTTTTTTTGTTTTTTTAATAAATAACCCGCTAAGCCTCTGTTTTGAGGCTTGTCAGCAGGTAGATAGAGGAAATGGAAGGAGGTAATGAAAAATACACCACAACACCCAGACCAATTGAGAAAAAAAAAATCTTGGATTCTTTTCTTACATTCTGTCGATAATGCATATCTCAGCCTTACACAGTTCACTTTCTCCATTGTGAACTGCTAGTTTAGCCTCCTACGATAAACATTTGATTGCCAAAGTAGATTTCAGTGCACCGTTCACCATGTTCCCGGTACTCACTCTCCTTTTAATATCTTTCTCGGTCTTTCCATCCCTACTAAACATACTTCCTAGATACACAAATTCAACTTCCTGATTCAGAATATCTCCGTTCACATTGATCTCACATTTAGTTATATTTTCATCCCTTTCATAAACCATCACTTTCGATTTATCAACATTCATTAGCAAATCGTATTTTTTGCATACATCGTAGACTTTTGTTACCAAAAATTGCAGGCCTTCTTTGCTGCTAGCAAGAAGCACGGCATCATTCGCATACAGAAGGCAGTTAACAGTGAAACCACTCATTTATAAACATATATAATTCAATAGCAATAATCGTACTTAATTGTAATAAAAATAATAAATAATAACAAGAATAGTACTAAATTGTAATAAAAAAAATAAAAAAATATTACATCAGTAAGTATACTTATTTTACTAAAACAACTGATGGATTTTTAATAGCTCTTTTACCCTTAAGTATTACACAGTAGTTTAAAAGTTTGTATGAAAAGTTACTTAGGCTCTGTTTTAATTATCTTCGTATTTTTCAAACAAAGATATATAAGCCGTTTGAATTTATTTGTTTTAAGGTTTTTTTTCTTCTATTAGGGGTTTAATTTAAAATCCGTGTTATTATATCAAAGGTATTAGAAGATAACAAAAAGAAAAAACTTCAAACTTAAATATATTTTATGTTTTTGAAGTATATTATAAACTGTTCTTCAAAAGACTAAATCAAGGGTTATTTGAACAAAACGAAAATTTGTATACAAATTGTGTTTTATAAAATATTTTTATAAATCAAAGGGGGAATTTACAATTTACTTTAAACAGAACTGCTTTGCATGTGTCTCTGGTCTTTGTACCCGTAGACCAACGCGGTTTGTTCCATAAGGAGACAGTAAAGTAAAAAAAGAAGAGTCATAAAGTGCCATACACAAATGGGTAGATCTAGTTCTTGAAACCATCTTAACCGCCATTAGCCAGTTTCGGGGACCCTGGCATAATCTTATCACAACGTTCGTCGATCCAACTTTTTCGTTTCGCTTTTTGTTTTGCAATGCTGAGCGTCTGTTGATTATTTTGTGAATTGCACAAATTATGTTTTACTTAAAAAAATTAATTGAGTACAAAGAAAATTGTAAAACCGTAATCATACGAGTAGATTAGTGAACTTTAAATGCATAATACAAAAATAATAATAATGATTGGCTGATTTGTGTAGCGCCATTTTAGTAAAAAAAAGGCGCTTTGCAATTGTATACTTAAACTTACATTATAACTAAGCTAAACTGACATATTGTATTTTCTGGTTTAAAATAATTGAAGGTATAATAAACTAAAGAAGTTAGATTTTAGTTGGGATCTGAGCTGACTAGGACTGTCGGTGATCGTAAGTTTGAAGGCAATTGGTTCCAGAAAGAGGGGCCAGCAACGGCAAAAGCACGATCTCCGAATCTATTGTTTGGGAAGCGCCGGATTTCGACAAGTTTTCCTCTGCCTGAATCAAATGCTGGCCTAAGAATACATTTTCTTTGACATGTATTTTCCCTAACACAAAGGTCCGATAGGTATCTTGGAGCCATTTCATGAAGGGATTCAAATACTGACCAGCAAAGCTTGTATTTTATTCTCTCTGGGCTTTTTAACCAGTGGAAATTTCGAAGATGTTTGTGAGATGTGAGAATATTTTTTTACTCCCGTAATAAACCTTGCTGCTGCATTGCATATTACATCAAATGGCTTAAAAGCGTTCTTAAACTGGTTTCCACTCGAATTTGTTTAAATTATCACAAAACAATCAGTTTACGAAAGGATAAATAACAATTACACTCTATGTTCATATCCTAGTTAAAGCATATAAGGTGTTTACAAATAGTCTTCAAGCTTTTCTGTTGGCTGCCAACACGCGTGCGTCATCAAAAGTCAAGTCCGCGCCTCGCCGCGTAGTTCTTGACCTTGAGTAGACCTTGAAAAGATCGAAGAGATCAAAAAGCTGATGCCTGTTCAAAACTTTCGGGAGGTTTGAAAACTACAAAAAGATGTTTACATTGAATTTAATCTTAAGAAGTGAAGCTCTTTTTTCATTAGGCCTCAGACCTGATTTAGAAAGACCAAAGTAATATGCCAGTTTTTTAACGTTATCAAACGCTTTCCAACATTATTTTTGTAGATCTTACTTTTTTTGGTAAAATGAAAACGTTAAACTGGTGAACAGATGAATAAAAATTAGGACATCGTGCAAGGGCCCCAGGATTCAAGATGAGTCAGTGATTTGTGGACATTCGGCGGAAATTCTGCAGGAAGAATCCTTTCCGTACTTTTACCTCAACACCCTTATTCACATTAAGACCCTCCCTTTTCTGCATTGTTCTGTTCCCCTAAATAAAATGACCCATTTACTCTCAATGTACAGATCTTTATAATTATATTTTACTAAAAATGGTAACTAAGCTGTGAGAATTTAATGACTGTCATCTGAAACTATTTAAACCAAAATATAGGTATCTACTACAATCATTTCGGCTTAATGCGTATTATGTGTACATTTTTTAATTGATACAATCACATAAAAAGCTTTTTTTAAATCAAAATAAAACAGGTTGTGGTCCCGTGGTAGAATCGCGAGCTTTCAATTAGAAGGCTTAAAAATATTTACAACAAAAAAATGACTATTGAAATATTTGCGTTAGTCATAAGAATGCAAACATTAATTACAAATAAAATAAAATTTAAATTCCTTTAAAAAACATGTTCAATTACAAGTTACCGAAGAAGATACTAAAAATTCTCACACAAATATATAAATTTTCTATTAAAAAATAGATTTTACTTTATAGACAATTAAATTAAGCTCTGTTAAGTTCCCGCTGTAATCGGGGCCTAGGGGTTGTTACCATTCAAAATTATTCAGATATTTACAAATTCTGCAGTGTTTCTTTATTTATATATTAACGGATATAGTCCGAGTGGAAACCAAATACATTTTAAATAAAGTCGAAATTACAAACACAAGAGACAAAACAAAAAAACAACAGAGCTTTGACAAAACATTCAACGACTTTAAGAATTGGCAATCTCCGTGGATAAGACGCTTGACTCATGCACGGAAGGTTCTGGGTTCGATTCCCGATAAAAACAAAAAATTTAACGTGATTTTTCACAAGCCAGGGTGGTGAATTTTGGCCTCTTTACATGTTGCGATGGAAAAAATGACAGGATCTGGACTATTTATTTAGTGCTCGTTTAAATCTTGGTAGACTAAACCAAAATGGTTGTATTTTTAATAAACTAACTAACTAACTAACCATCACGCCATTTCCCCAGAGGGGTAGGCAGAGAGGATAGAACGCCACACCACTCTGTCCTGGCACACTTCCTTTGCTTCCTTCACATTCATACATCTTCTCATGCACGCACGTCGATTATTCCGACTTTTCACATGACCACTTTCAAGAATTTGTTGTACTTGATCATGCCATGTCTTTCTCGGCCTTCCTCGACTTCTACAACCAGACACATTCGCATCATAAATCTTTTTAGCCGTTCTTTCATCATTCATTCGCTCCACATGACCGAACCATCGCAAAAGACCTTTCTTAATTTTGTCGATAATGCTTAACTCAGCCTTGCATTCTGCTCTAATTTCGACATTAGGGCACCTATCATACATTGTTTTTCCGCACATTCGCCTGAGGGATCGCATTTCAACAGCATTCAGTCTACTTTCGTCCCTTTTTTTCCAACTCCATGCTTCGCTTCCATACATTAGGGTTGGTACCAGAACTCCATTACGAAATGAAGGAAATTATATGACTATAAGAATAGACCTTTTAAATTTATTCAAAATTGTAAATACAAAATATTGTATCTTATAAGATTGCCCTAAAATATTATCTCTTATCAACTTCAGGGTGCCTGGAAGAATGACTAGACAGGTGCCACCGTTTTGTAGCAACAATTCACGGACAGTGTATACTTGTAATGCCGTATTAAACAGACTTCATGAACTCAGCAATAGTTATTCCCACGAATCTGAAATATTTGGTGTAGGGTATTGTTCCCATAGAACAAACCTTTTGAACTTTTTCAAAGATGGTGAATGGTAATTATATTTATTTATTCATGCATTTCATAATATATACAGTTTTTATTCACTTTGCCCAGCTGTATGAAACAGTACTTATAATTTTTTTGTTGTATTACTGTAGAATATTTTATTATTTAATTTTGTTTTTTACATTTATTCTTGAATTGTTTAAACTTTCTACTAAATATGCTGTATAATTTGTGGGCTATTTTTTCAAATATAAATGTTGTATAATTTTAGGTTTAATTTTTTTTATAAATCTTGGATGTAAAGAAATTTATGTTTTTTTTCTTTTTTTAAATATATGTACTAAGCTAAATATGTTAGTATTATAAATTTTTGTAAAAGGCAGTTAAGTATAATTATGCCGTTTATGTTAATAAAATAAAAATAAAATAAAATAAAGAAAACAGAAGTATGGACAAAACACTCAAAAGCTACATAGTAAAAATGTCTGACATAAAAATGAAAAACATGTTACTATTATACCTCGTATCAAGCCAGTGGCAGTGGCGGTGATATGTACGGAAATGATTCCGGAAATAATATAAAGGAGTGGCGGTTTTACGACTGTGTCCGGTGTCCGGTTTGTTCTGAGAAACGTTACATTGTAAACATTATCCATCTCATATAAAAACAAAGGTGGGTTACCAAAACCGTACACGAACCATTTCTCATTAAGTCAATTGTTCATTTCTACCAAAAATATTCTAAATAGAATACTTGGAATAGTTGCCGATAACGATTTTACAAAACACACAAAAGTATATTGATTATTTTTAAAGATATATTTGCGTTATAATGATTTACTTACCAAAATATTTAAATTTCAGAGTTATGTGCAGTGCCCCATGCACCACTGGGTGCAGCTAGAGAAATTACGATGACGATGCTTTAAAATTTTACATATTTCGAAACTCGCATACAATCTAAGGTTAGTTGTTTCCAAACGGTAATGCAAATGAAAATCCATTATTTTAACTTTTTTTTCACATTGCGTATTTTTACTAGCATTTTACTTAATTCAATGGGTCGTTGCAATAAAAAGTCTGTAGTTTTATAAGAGTATATCTGCAACATTGTGCTCAAATTGAGATTCTAATTTATTCGCTGTAACAATTTCAGTCTGGATTAAGTTATCTCATGTTATCCAAACATTGGGCGAGTTTACCAACACTGGATGGCACCAAAGGACTACACGGCAAATTTGGCAAAGGTTTGTCCGGTAATTTAAGCAAAGGATTGGATATGTTATAATTTGGTCTATAGCCCATACTGTGCAGGCTGCAACCATTGTTTGTTTATATGGAATAACACCACGGTACAAGTAACACCGGTCAAGTAAATGAAGTACTAGTTAATAATGGTCTAACAGCAAACATTGTTGAATAACAGCGGTTCAAATTTATTTGCACGTTTATTTCTAATACTATTTGGCGACAGGAAAGTGTCGCGAACTCACGGATCAGAGGTTCGATGTAGTTGTTAAGGCTGTAGATAAAAGGTAAAAAATATAAAATTTTGTCATTTCAGTACTCTTTTTTTTTTTAATGGTGCAATTCAAAAAAATTAATAGATAAAAACACTTATTTTCTTCGGTATTTCCGATAAAAAATAAACTATATATTTATAACTAAAATATTAATTATTTTTCACAGGCAGATTACGCCTCTTGAAATTTAGAATTCACTAAGGTTGGTACATTGGTACAAAAAACAAATCAAATATTTAAAAAATTGTAGATTTTTTTTAAATTTTTGTTTTTGATTAAATACAGCTAATATTAATTTTAACCTTTATTTATTTATTTGACGAACTTATGCAGTCCATTCTAACGATGGTAAATACGATTTCCTATAATAAATACAGGCACTAATAAAATAAAAAACAACTAAGTAAAATTAAAGCTAGGACAAAACAAATTACTACCTTAGACAAGACGGTCTATCTTAGTGAATTTTTAAATCTTTAAAGACTTCCACCAAAGAAGTCCAGATCTTGTCTCGAGTTTACAATACGACACAATCGGGACATTGGTGCATGCAAGCCATAGTTTGTTCTGTGTTGATCGAGGAACAGTACATTACTATTTCGCAACCGGCGGATTGGAACATTGAATGCCACTTGTTCCAGTAACGATGGTACATCAATTAAGCTATTCAGTAAATTAAACATAAATATGGAGTCAATGTTTTCTACGTTTTTGTAGACTTGAGATTTTTAACATTGACTCCATTTCTCCGTAAGTGTCGTCTCCCCTGTCGAGGCCAATCATCCATGCTACTTTTCTTAGCAAACGATGTTGCACCGATTCGATATGATTTATCCGACCTACATGGAAGGGAGACCAGATCACGGATGCATATTCTAAGAGAGGACGAACAAGTGAGCAAAATAGTGTTTTAACCGTGAACATATTAATAAAGTCACTAGATGTACTGCTAACAAAACCCACGAGTTTTAGTGACTTGTTAATCATAGTATCAATATATTCATTAAAGGTATGTTTACAGTCCATGATAACTCCGAGGTCCTTAATTGACTTGACTACATCTAAATTAATATTTTCTATTTTGTAATCAAAGGAGATAGGTTTTTTCATTCTATAAAAAGACATTATTTTACATTTTTCAAATATGTTATTCTAGGTAGCTGGCTTTGCACCACACATTTAATTAATTTCTAACCCGCTAAGCCTCTATTTACATCATTTGTTTTTTTAAAGTAAATTGCAGTAATAAATATGTAAAAATGTAACCTTAAAATAAAATAAAATAATTTTAAAAAACAATTCTGCTTTATCCTACAATTATTTCCACGCACGGGTATACCAAATTCATGCTTTTCATAAAAGGAACTTTTGTATGCATTAGCCCAGTAATAATATGTGATTCCTATTCTGTTCAAGGTGCCAGACTCTGAAATTTACTGCATCTTCATGTTAAAAACTCACCTTTTCTGATCGCCTTTCAGAAACGCCAGAAACATTCATTTATATCTATCCTTACAACCCTAATTTTCCATCATATCATTCCTCTTTTTGCTGGAACCTCTCCCTGTGTTTTTCTAAACTCCTCGCCTGATTCTACATCTTATGCATTCCTTACCTCATCGTGTATACCATAAGAGATTCATTTCTACCTTAACCGAAATAATATGTTAACCCTTCAATGCATATTTTTCTCTCTAACTACGAACATAAGTTTATGTGTGTTTTTTTATGCGAATACTAGGAAAAATAATTTTAAAAAAAGTTTTTTTTAATTTTATTGTTTTTTGGTTTATATGGCATTAAAAGTTTAAAAATAGAAGAATGAAAAGAAAACAAGAAATGTCAATTCTTATCTTTCTATAAATGAAAAAAGTTGCGAAAACAATTATAACTTCAAATCTAAAAAAAAACAAAAAATCACACTATGAACTTTAGCTTAATTACACTTTTGACAGAATACGTGCTACTGACTTTTTCTTTTAAATTTAATCGAAAAAGTTTACCCTGGTGGTGACTTTTAAAATAAATTATAATAGCTAGTATGTATACAATATAATAAACCAGTCGCCGGGTGATAAACATGTGTTAAATAACTTTTATTTTATTTTATTTTATTTTTTATTTATACTTTTACGTTGTTAGTATTGTTATGTTCCCTCACTGGGGTGTCCCGTGCCGAAGGAAACATTTTACAAAATGTGAAACATGCCTTAAATTAGCTATTTAACAAAGTTAACATAATAATAACAATAAAAAAAACCTAATTAATCCAATCAACCTAATTATCATTAACATAATAAACAATAAGAAACTAAAATAATCACAAAAAACATAACCAATTTATATAGACCAATAGAACAAATTTCATAAACAGTACACACATTTTACCTATTTGGCTTGATCCACTCATCGACCCGTGTGCAACCCACCTCCACTATTAATTTCTTAATATAAGTTTTATATTGTGAGAACTTGCTATCTTTATACACCGATTATCGGTATGTAGCAGATCGTCTACATTATGCATTGAAGGATTAAATGTTCAAATTTGGTTTTTACGTAAGTCTGAGATAAGCTTAGCGACAAAAACCAAGAAAGGAGTTCAGGGCCTCGATAATGATGGGAAGATGAAATTTATCTTCAATTTTATCTACAAAATAAAATTAAGTTTTCTGTATAAAAAATAGAATATGTTTATATATTTTTTCTAAACATGTTCAATTACCGCTTACCGACGAAGGTACATTACATTTTCATACAAAAATACACACTTTATTTTTTTAAGCCAATCAACAGGCTAAAGTAAGCCCTAATAGATTGGCATTAATGAGTAATACTTAATTTAAATCTTAAAATCTACTTAAATTAACAAAGTGTATAATTAACAAAAGGTATGTACTCGAATATAGCATAATCTAGGCGGAAATGTCAAGTGTGACATCGCGAGTCAGGAGAGACATCACTGCTTGTTTCTTAAATGCCTGCCCTTGCTGTAGGAACACATCGATGGTACCGTTTAGTGAGATTTCGTTCACTGTTCTAAGGATCCTTGGCAGAGGGAAAAAGAATCCAATGTTAGTTTTATAATTTCACAGTTTCACACTTTCGTACACAAATATCTATATTAGTTTATACCATCTCAGTATATACCGAAGAAGATAGCCGTTCATAATCGTGGCCCAGATTTGAACATATAGAGCGAATGGACGGCAAAAGAACGTCTAAAAAGATTTACGTTGCGAATATTGATGAATGTAAAAAACTAAGAAAACCGATAAAGACATGACATAAAAATACTTAAAGAAGAACATATCAAAATTCGTAATTATTGGTGTGCGTTGGATAAGAAGATATATTAATGTAGAGGAAGTTAAGTACGTATGCAAAGACAGAGTGATATACTGTTCTATCCTCTCTGCCTACCCCTACAGAGAAACGGCGTAATGGTTTGTTGGTTTGCCTTGTTTTATATGTAAGTACAAGCACAATCTGCCCTTTGACAAAGGGCTTTTTAAATCGGTAAGTTCAATGTTGGTTCGAAGATATAGCTTAAACAATAAACCAAATAAATTGTACGAAAGTTCAAAATAGATGGATAGTAAATTCGTCTCATCTAAGTTTTATGATAGCTTCTATTGATCTGATTAAAATTCATTAATGCGCACCTGTTTATCGCATATTAGTTTATTAATTTAAAAAAACTGATTTTCTATTTAAGGTGGTCAGTGGTCACGTTAAGTGCCTATATTATTGAAGGATTAGCGGGCCTTAGTGATCCAACATCGGTAGATATTCATAACAAGAGACAAAATAAATGACTGCGGAATTATTCAAACCATGTACAGAAGCATTTCCTCCGCGAGAATGTACGGACGTGCATAAAAAGTATCGTTCATAAATCACACAAAACAATATGGCGAGAAGCAAAAAAACTGTAAAGTTATCTGCCGCACGGCTTCCGCCATATTTAATTTCCCACTCACTTTTAGGAAGATTTAGGGCTATTCAAACATTACAAGTGACATATCACGTATTGAATTTATTAAGGAATCCCACAAAAGTGTTTTGGGTCGGTGTTATTAAATATTTGTAAATAGTGCCGCCATTATATGAAGGGTTTATTGTTGACCCTGTACAAGGGTTGTCAAAAGGAGTTAACATTCTTAATATTATTTAGGATTCAAGAAAACTGTTTCTTTTTATGATTTTCGGTCCGTTTTCTACATAACACATTAATAGTGAAGAGAAAGCTTTCAACAAATTCGGAGAAAATATAAACATCTCGTATCTCGATATTATTGAGTGACACTATTTTTGACATTATTTAGTAAATGAATACTTAACTAAAGAAACATCTAGTAATTTCACATAAAAATACAAAATCATTTTTTTCAGTATTTTATAATATACGATGAAAATGGCGTGGTGTAGTGGTTGAACGCTTGATTCACAAAAGGAAAGTTCTGAGTTCGATTCCCGATGAAAACACAAAAATATATATGAAATTTTTCTCAAGCCTGGTGTTCTGCGCTGTAATTGGGTCTCCTGGCCTGTTTTGGTGCAAAAAAATGTAGTGTTCTCGCAAAGTGTTATTTATTTCAAGTCTATAAGTTGTTAAACTTTTTTATATCAGAATAATAATCACACACTAGAAAAATATGAAATGAGTTAAAACTGTAATATTATCATTATTCATATTTAAAAAAACTTTAACGATCTTCCAGAAATCTTAAAATCAATAGCAAATATTAAAACATCCAAATCTTAATTAAAAAAACACACGAGACCCACCCTTTCCTGAACCCCATACAGTAGAAAATTGTGTATCTTTTAGAATATTATATCCAATTCTAAGGAATCTGTTTTAAATAGTAAAAATGAAATGTAAATAAAATATAATACATGCACATATAACAAATGTAAAACGAACTCCCTCTCTAAACATAAGTTTTCTTTTTATTAGAGAGGTATAAATTATATTATTTATAATTATTGGGTATCTACATAATTATTATGTATGTACAAACCATTTGAAATTTTATACAAAACAAAAATATGTTGCTCAATAAATATAACATACATATTATCTTCTCAGTAAAAACATTGAAAATTTTTATATTTATTTGGATAATTTATATAGCGCCGTTTTTGTGAAAAGCTGTACAATAAATCATTATCCCACCACGTCTTGCAGCTACAGAGCGCATGGACGGTTGGGATTCTTGTTCCTCGTCGCCGAACACTGATTCGTCAATAACAATATAACATAAGAATTTAAACCATGTTAACCTATCGACTATCGAGACAACACCTGCAACCAACAAATTATTATATGGGTCTGGTTTTTGTATCTTTATACCAAATGATAATTCACTTACAGTACCTTAAGAATATTGAAAGCCCCCACCCCCTTACCCGGATCCGTTTAAAAAGACTTGTGGCCTCTTTTCAGATCCGCACGTAACAAAATCATTTTTTTTAGCTTTAATGAAGGGAATTTTTTTTTTTTTTTTGCAAACTCTTTGGTTTAGAAAAAATTGTGTTTTTTTGCTATTTGCATTTACTGCACCGTCAAAGCAACCTAAGTATATACAGTCAATTTATCTGTCATCTTCAATCTAATTTTCCCGATTCTGACGGCGATGGGGTATGTTAGTTCATTACCTTGTTCGCAAACCGGAAGAAACAAATCCGATCAGGAGAACCAGAACCGTTCTTATGCATATGACAAAGATGAGGAACACGTCAAAGGATCCAAAAGCCCACGATCCACCCGCTGCTGTCATAGAGTCCTGGGGGGATTTCTGTTAACTGTTCCATAGAGAAAAAAAAATAAAAAAATATTTACAGATTAATGAGGGGAGAGGAAGATGTATGGACAGAAGCCAACACGTCCTCCCCCCCCCCCCTTCAGGATCCCCTCAATGATTTCGTTTGTTTTTTATTCAACATTAAAATATGTTCCAAATTTACAAACAATTTACACAAATAAACGTATACAGATAAAGAACACAATGAAAATAATCTATTTTTATGTGTGATATTTTGGTAACCCTGGCGATTACGTTTTGCAGGATTAGGCTAAAGGGAAGACCGACGACTATTCCCGGTAGAGTTGCTGGTTGCCATGTAAGACAGGAGATGGGATACATTTACTACTGCGGTCCTCACGCATTCATATTATATTGTTTTTATAGGCCTTTGTGCTGCGTAAATTTAATAAGACTAAAAAATCCGACGTTGATAATAATTTTCATTGCTAATTACAACAAAAAATACATATTTTAATTGACGTGTTTAAAATACAGTATTCATCATTTGCCAATGTTTGAACATCCGTATTTCTTCAATTCTCCATCTTTTAACTTTTTTTAAGAAAAATATTTAATTTTAGTGCAATCAAATTGCATTTTTTAGTTTCATCCTGATTTCAAAAATCAGCGTTTACTATAAAAAATAATACAATTTATTCCATTTTCAAAATAGCACGGAGTATCTAATACAAAAAAGTGAAAAATAAATTACAATTACTATGGCGACTACTTTTCTTGACATTTGGCTTGCCAACCGCCGGTTTAATGCAATAAATAGCATGATAAATAATAAATAAATAAATAAAAATAGCAGTTTTGGAATATTTTCAATATTTACACCAGTGAAATTCAAATATGTATGTGATTGCGCAGCAGGGTTATACGTCGCGAAACGTAAATATTTTGACATTTAATATAAGTGTTCTCGGATGTTCCATTGTAATCGCGAATACGATAAACAAGCATGGCGAATAATTGTCGCTTATTAGCACTTCGACAGTTATTTGTGATTGAGCTACTGAATTGTTATAATTAAACGATAAGCATTTTTGTAAAAAAGTACCTTAGAAATTTTGAAAATGAATCAAGTTAAGGAGTACATTTAAATCGGGTTGTGGTCCCGTGGCTAGTGCCTCGGACTCACGAATCAAAGGTCCGTGGCTCGAACCCCACTCCACTACAACTCGGTTCCTATTTTCTAATGTGAGTTATTTACAAATCGTTGAAAATGGCTCTCAAAATGAAATAGGTACTAGGGTATATTTATAAGAACTCCAATATTTATTTTTTCTTTAAAAAATCAATAAAAATAAAACATTTTAAATAGGGACAACTAAGTCTTTAGATTGGAAACCCAAAATGATTACTTGCAAATGTGTAGGTACATACTAAAACAATAATTTTAAGGTTACGAATACAAATAATTTAGTTTGTGAATTATACAAATTAACGTGGTCTAAAAAACATTAAAGCTGGGTAACTAAAGAACAACTTGGCACAAAATGAAAGTTAGCGTTATGCTCTAGAATCCAGATTTCTTCCAGTATCGAAGTGAATTCTGTGGGTTAATGTCTTTTCATTAAACGACTAAGTTTTAATTAAATTTTTAACGACGCCTTTAAAAAGAAACTCCGAGACAAAGTGCTGAATGTGAAGTAATATTAGAGATATTAAGCAGATGATGGCGCGATAAGGAAGGTAATATTCTAGATATTACAAGTTATGGTGATTGGCCTCTGAGATTCTAAGTGATTCGAAAATTGAAAACCAGAGATTGAATCGCTAAAATCATAGCGAATTTATCGATAGCCACATTGAAAATTGTCACTTACCATTTGTTTTAAATGTAAGCAGTTAAAAAATACGTCTTCGAGCATTTGTTAGTTCATAGTGTCTCAGTGAGCGAAACAGAGTCCAAAGCATCAACAGCTAACTGCCGTTATGAACAAAAAAGCAGTTTATTTTACAAAGATCGCGAAACGAGTTAAATACTCACATAAAATAATGTTCTACAATAAATTTAAAACTATTTGAAATATAATAATGAGCACTTAAAAAATATTTCAGTACTAAAAACGATGTTATAATGTTTTTTTTTAATTATTGCGTTTTTTGAGCAAGAACAAAATATTTATCTTTAGATAAAAAAACTTTCTATGCGCTCTGTAGCTGCAAGACGTCCTGTAATCTAGCTCCTATCTGTTATAATTTTTAAATGATCTTAATTGAAAACGAGGAACTAGAATCCCAACCGTCCATGTGCTCTGTAGCTGCAAGACGTACTGAGATATTTATTAACTGTATGGCGCCCTTGAGGTGATTTTCACAAAAATGGCGCTAAATAAATTATCCAACTAAATATATATTATATATATATCAGTAGGTAAACGCACCAATCAATAAAAAGACCGTGAGGCAGACTAATCTACATGAATTTTTTTCCATTTTTTTCCTAAATAATGATAACTATCGACTCAAAAATAACTTGTTTAAGATTTGGGTGATATTGCACACCCTGACCTATATTTTTCAATTAGTAAAATTCAATAAATGAAAAAAAAAAACTGAAAAAAGTCGTTCTTTATACTTCATACTTCATATTGTGTCGTGGTTTAAACATGACAAATACTCAATAAAACAAATAGCACCATAAATAAAAATATAATAAGGCTAATATTTCACTCCAGAGTTAGTGCAAGTATTTCTGATTGGATCGCAATATCTCACTTATATCGTTAGGTCGGACAAGTCCTGGACGGATGTAGAGAAACACTCCTTTTAAGGGTCCTTCGGCGGTGACAACTGGGAAACGTGGGTCAGAAAAGAAATAAGAAATTAGGGAAGATGTACTGGACTGTCACCCGAGGATACCTTCGTGAGGTGACACTTTTTTTACTTCAACTAACTCCGAATAATTTTGTGATTATGTAAAGAAAAACTACTTTTTTGAAGATAAAATTGCGTGTACGATATTCATTGGAAATATTAGTATATTGTTCTACATTGTCTCATCATTTTTCTCTGTTCGGGCAGATAGAGAATCCAGTTCTGCGTGTGAAAAAGAACCAGAACCCTGGACAACCGTTCCCTACTCTTAGGTAAAAATCCTGCAAAAGGAAATCGAGCGGAGAGTAGTCAGCCTCATGGTGTACTGGTTTATATGTATGTTTGCCTTCCATTGAACAAAAAAATGTTATTAAACCCTGAGTTATCGTACCATGTAGGTTTTTTCACTCGTCTGAAATGGCCTATTGTGGGATAGAACTTACATGTAGATCTGTATAATTTAATACTATTTACAACTGCGAAAGAGTAATTTTAAAATTCATCAAATCAAACATGGAACGTCGATTCATTGAAAATATACATGAGTGAATAAAAAAATCTCACAAAGCCACCTTTTGTGGCTTGTTGGTGGATTTACCTGCATAAAATTAATCCCACTTAAAAATAAATATCTTCTTATCCACACAATAACATTCAAAGTAAAAACAATAAGACTTAGTAGAGCATTCAATTTATTTTTTAAAAAATGGGTATTACATCAACACATATTATAAACATTTAAGTACTTACATAAAAAAAAACATATATGTGCATCTACTGTATAAATTATGATCATTTTGATTTTTTAGAGGAAGTTAGAAATATAGAAGAGAGGGTCTTGTATTATTGTTTTAAGCCGAATATTTACGAATTTTCGACCCGTAATTTTTTTAATAAGAAATTCAATGATTTATTTGGTTTATGTGTTAATATACTAATAGTTTTGTAATTTTGAAATTACTCCACCCTTGACGTCACAAGTTATCGTCGGTGAGATCTGCTGACATTTAATGATCGAGCAGAATCCTCTATTTTCGGTAAGGCAATCGGCATACCCGACGTTTTCGTTCCACGGAGACAGGAGTGATAAGAGTACTGTCTGACTTTATTACGGCTGTAGACTCTGGTCATCTGGTGTTGATGGCTCTTTTGGACATGAGTGCTGCATTTGATACAATTTTTGAACATCTGGAGAAAACTTATGGTATTCATGATCAGGCACAAATGTGGATTAGTTCATATCTTAATGAAAGAGAATATGCAGTTGTGTTTCAAGGTAAAAGCTCACCCAACTTTCAGGAATCTACTGGAGTACCTCAAGGGTCAGAACTCGGACCATAAGTCTATCTCCTATACACTAAAGACATAGAGAATATTATCAAAAAATGTGGATTGTGGTCTCACTGCTATCTAGATTACATACACATTTATTTTTATTTCAAAACAGTAGAGATACGTGTGCTTGTTAATTTAATTAAAGGATGTATTGGGAAAATAAGAAACTGTATGGCTGAAAATACACTAAAGTTAAACACATCTAAAAAGGAACAACTATGGATGGCTTCAGCCAGAGGACAGAATTTGATTCAGGATGCGGCACCACTCGATGTAAGAAGTACCGCTTTACCCACCGTTAAACTACTGGGAGTGTTCCTTAATTCTGACCTTTCTCTTGACGCTCAAATCAGAAGAACGATAAGCTCATTCTTTTACCAGCTGAGGCAGATTAAATGCATACGCAAAAAAATGCCAGTTGATGCCACCCGTCCATTAATAAATGCTTTTGTAGTGTCTAGAGTTGATTATTGTAATGGTATTTACGCAGGTCTACCGATGAATAAAATGACTCGCCTACAGCCTGTATTGAATGCCGAAGCGAGACTCATTTTTGAAATCTCTAAGTTCAGTCATATCACTCCACTACTTCGGGAATTACAATGGCATGTCCCATCGTATAATATTATGTGTTGCATAATATAATATTGTATGTATTGTGATATATTATGTATTTCCAATTCTCTGCCACAGAAATGTTTACAATTTTCTCGCACTTATAAGACGCAAGATATTTCTTACGTTTGATAAAATTATATAAAAACATATTTCTCGCTATACAATTTTCGCGATATGTAGATTCAGTATTTGCTAGTTCACATTTGAAGAATTCACTATTGTATTATGTACAAGGAACGAGGGTGCTTTTCCTTTGAGGGCGTAAATAAATGGAGGGAAAGTCATATCCAATTATTCGAGGGACGCTAGAGTAGGCCATTACATACGACACCCTTATCAATACTTCAGCCTTATATTACTCCTCTAGGACTTGAGCTCCTGGCACGAATTCCAAACACGTTTATGAATCCAGGATATTTACCATAAAAATAATTTATTTACTAACTACACTTTGGTATTAGCGTACTTTGGAAACATTTTTAGTTTTTCTTGATTTTTGGAATTCTGAGATTCTTGGTACAAAAGTCTACGATGTGCGCAAAAAAAGCGATTCGCTAATGATTTCTTATTTTTTAAATTATTTATTTGAATCTAATAGAATAGAACCTATTTTACACGTCTTGCAGCTACTAAAAAAATTTACACTACATTTACAGGTGAAGTTTAATTTCGATATAATATGAAAGCTTACATCAAAAAAAGTATTGCGGCTACAAAGCGAATTAATGAGTTGAATCCCAACAACATAAAAATGTGTTTTTAACTTTTACAAGGAAAACATACAATTATTATTCATCTAGCAAAGAACTAGTAAGTTTGGCAAGTTTAGTGAACATGCAACAACACAAAAAGGAAACCATAAAAAAATTAACAAATATAACATTCCGATAGTGGCCGATAATCGAAGGGTGGATGTGTTTTTTTTTTTTGTTTTTTTTTGTTGCACCACAACAGGCCAGGAGGCCCAATTCCAGTGGTGAATTACATCACAGAACACCCAAGCTTGAGAAAAATCACATTTATTTTTTAGTGTTCTCACCGGGAATCAAACCCGAAACCTTTCGTGTGTGAGTCAAGCGTCTTGACCACTACACCACGGAGGCCGCCAAATGTTGATAAATCAAAAGCAATAGTTTTTGAAAGGGATGAAAGTAAAACTTAATGTGAGATCAGTGTGAACGGAGATATTCTAAATCGGGTAGATGAATTTGTGTATCTGGAAAGTATGTTTACTAGGAATGTAGGGATAGATATACTGAGAAAGATATTGAATGGAAGGTGAGTGCCGAGAACAGGGTAAATGATGCACTGAAATCTACCTTGGCAAACGAATGCATGTCGCAGGAGGCAAAACTAGCAGTTCACAATAAAAAATTTCCGATCCTAATGTATGGAAGCGAAATAAAGTGAAAGTGAGTTGAATGCTGGTGATCTTTTATGTGAATGTGTGGTAAAACGATGTATGATAGGTGACAAATATCGAGATCCGTGCACTACGTAAAGCTGATACAAGCATTATCGACAAAATCAAGAAAGGCGTACCGCATTGATTTGTACAAGTAGACTGAATGGACAGCGAAATAACGGCTAAAAGGATCTGTGATGCGAATGCTGATGGATGCAGTAAACGAGGAAGATCGAGAAAGCTATGGCACGATCAAATCCAACAACTACTTGAAGATGGACATGTTAAAAGTCGGAATAATCGGCGCGCGTGCATGAGAGGATGTATGAATGTAGAGGAAGCGAGATCTGTATGCAAATATAAAGTGATATGACGTTCTATCCTCTCTGCCTACCCTTACGGGGAAACGGCGTGATGGTTTATTGTTGTTTGTTCTGGTTGTGATATTATAAAAATATAAGTATGAAATTTTACTATCTCCACTTTCATTTTACCACTTTTTAATCGACAATGTTTTGAGTATGTCCAAACGTTTGTAGAAAGTAGAAAGACTGATTTTCCTCCCTAAGGAGCAATATAGACCTTAATTTGCTGCAACAGAAAGGGAAATTCTTTAACTTCACAAAAGTCAACAGATCGAAGCGTTTCGATGTGGATGTTTAAACATAAGCCGAATGGTGAATGGTACACAGTGTGTAAAGTGACCACTTCAACCAGCCAATGACAGGTCATGAGCCCTAAAAATGCTTAGACTTAAATATTTCCATCTCAAAAATGCCTCTGTGTTGCAACATTTTTTTCGTTTTATCTGTTTTTACGAAGATTTGGACACAATGCTGTTAATTTCTTGATTCAAACTCTGTCATTTCTTTTTCTATAACTCCATAATCTCGTGGGAATAGTCACCACTTTTGATTATAACAATAAAATCATTAGTTTTTTTTTCACAATCGGCATCTATAATATTTGAATAAAGGTACAAAGTAGAGTATAACGAATGATTAATGGTAACTTGACAAGCAATAAATAAAGATGAATTCTTCGGTAATCAATCATCCGATACAAGGTCGTATCACTTTTATATAAAGAGTGGGTTATTGAAGATAATAAATTAAAAGCTGCATTACAAAATGACCCCCGCTCCTTAGCCGGTACGGTTTCCACGAAACGAACTCCCATGGGACAGGATCATAAAGTAAACAAGCATTGTGTAATTTGATTTAGCTTCGGTCAATCTTTATCAAATTCGAATTTAGATTACAAGTTAATTAAAAAACAAATGATATTGAAAGCTCCCTCTTAAACATTTTTATTCGATTTTAAAATAAAGCATTATTACAAAGTAAACAGATAATTTTTAAATGTATTTTTATAGATATAAACAATTTTTTTACGCAAATACTGGATTTAACTCTTGAGTATTATTTTCCAATAGACATTTATAGATAAATGTATTATATATTGTATATATTTTTTAAAAAAATTCCTTGGTCCCTCTTTCTCTTTCCTTCCAAACTCATTACCTGATACCACATTCTTCATCCTTTAATATGTATAACAAAATGTACTTTTATTAAAGTTAATATATGTCTTACATTATCGTTAAAAAACAGCTGTTTTTCAATTAATTAGGTTTTTTTCATGTGTGTCTCTTTTAATATACAGATATTTTGTTTTTTAGTACAAACTTTTTGACCGACTCTTCTTTTGACCAGTCTGTTTTTTATTTGGCTGGAAGACATTTCTTTTAGCAATGAGTCCGCCGATGTACTTATTTTTTCTACTTGAAAATTTAAATAAATAATTATAATAAATAAACTATTTTTTTTTCGTTTTTGCTCCAAGTATTTTCTCTACTTTCAGCCATACGTGACTTTGATTTTCTTCTGCCTACTCTTGAGGGATACGATTTAATGGAATAAATTCGATGTGTGTTTTTACACCATAACAAGACAGGTAATCATCATAAATTATTCTGATGCAGAAATGGAATATTGAATCGATCTAAAAGACCATATCGAATTTAATACTCACGAATTACCTAGTTATTACTCACTTTTATTTTTATTCGTAAATCAGTCGACCTCTAATAGTACATTATTTTTAAGTGTATTTTGGATTTCTAAATCACCAAGTATGGTGCATAATAATGCATTAAAATAACGTGAAAATACTTCAAACAACTTTTTCAAATTCTTCGTAATATGAATAAGAGTAATTGTATTTCTTCTTCTTATTTTCCACATCTGCTCTTAAGTGGAGCATGTGGATATCACCAGGCGCCTCCAGGAGACCCTATCGCCAGCCGGGATTCTTGCCTCCACCCGCGTTAATCCGGCATCTCTTAGTTCCAACGAATAAAGCCGAAAAATCGATATCAACTGCCTTCCAGGACGTTTATTATTTAATATTATATAGAGTAATTCTACATAATATTGATTAGTAAATATATATAAATATAAAACAGTTAAGGTATAAGGGTATATAAACTAAGGACGGCTTCCATTTTTAACGTCACCAGCCTTACAAGGCCGGGCTACCCACTACTCGCAGGGCGACCCATTTTTAAAAAAATCTTTTTAATTTTTAAAGCATTAACCTTTTGATCATTTGCACCTTTAGGACGAAAACTACTCAACTCAAAAAATCAACTTTTAGGAAAATTTAAAAATAATATTTTTTTCTTCCTTCGTAATCTTTTGTCGATTGTTTCGTATTTTTCGAAGTAAACACCAAATTTTGAGTTAAAAATTATACCGAAAGCTTTCAGCTATAAATCTATGAGAAAAGGGGTAATAAAAATAAATTATTTTAAGTTTAAACAAGATATTTATTTAATGAGTCATTATTAGATTGAAATATCAGTACGCCCATACGGTACTCATAGATCGTCTGGAGCGTTTGCAGAATCAAAGCATCAGATTTATTTTTAATCTCAAAAAGTATGACTGTGTATCACCCTTTCGCGAATTTTGATAAATAGGTATTTAAAACTTGTTTTTCAGTCATTCTATTGCAAATACCTCCCCAGTACAGTGCAAAAAAGAAAACTGCATGTCGGACTCATTATGCCCAACTAAAATCGCTGTTTCGTAGTCCCGTTTACCGCACCCCAAAACTTGAACGATATCGTTTGTTTTTGTAAGAAAGAGTATCAGATCCTAAAACGGTGGGAACACTCCAATGGTAAATATCTATATTGTGTAAAAAAACACTGTTGTAGTGCCATAATCCAGGGAGAAAATACGGGAATATGCTTGTACGAAGAAAGGTCAGATTGAATTTCGTCCCGGCTATGCCGTTTATGTGAATAATCTATCATCTGTCTTTGCTGCTTATTTCTGTTCCTTATATTTTTTTATTCCTTTGTAAAAATTTCTTTTAATTGTAATGTTTATAATGGACTTTGTCCGTAAATAAATAAATAAATAAATAAATAAATAAATAAATAAATAACTTTTGGTCAAAAATGTCATCTAGATCTTGCACTTCAGAAACACAAACTAGTTGACTAAATTTCCGTAAAAGGTGTCAACAAATAATAATACTCTTTTAGTCAACAAAATACTAAGACAGTAAAAATAATATGTAAGTGATACCAGACTTCCTTTTCATGAGTAAAACGTAAATACCAAACGAATCTTTTCAGTAGCATGCTTTGGGTAATTACTGGTCCGTACAATGTAATTTTTTCACATGTTGAAAATATATTGACGTTTAAACAAAAGATGGCGGCTGCGACAAAAGAAATCTTTGTCAAAATGGTCGCTTTGTTCCTGTTTCGGCACTTTGAAATATAAATATTAATATAAACGTCATATCCTAGGACAGCCTTAGAGTGTCGACTTAATTTGGGGTAATACCTTGTTTTACGAGTTTATGGCGGTGCATTTTGTATTCCGGAGGCTTCTGTTTCTTGTTAGACCCAATAAATGGCAGTGTATCGAGGTCGGCGACTGGAATTTGGTAGCCGAAAGCTGTGCAATGCAGTACAACAATAAAACTTTATTGGTATAAGCCGATAAGATCAAATACACCCATCCCGACGTGGATTGCAATGTAAACAAACAAAGGATAATTCCTATGCGATAAACAGGACTATTTTCAGAGATATGCTCTGACATTTTGTGGAAGTCTGGATGATTACAATTTTAGAAAGTCCAACAAAATGAATTCGCAGAACCTAATAACATCCATAAAAGATATCCATTACCTACCGAATTTTGCAACGTCGTTTTCGAAACAGTGTGCTTTGCAAAAAAAAAATTGTAGTTTAGATTGATACTTTTAATGGATATAACATAGAGGTAAAAATAGTCCAGAAACTGCATACGCACATCAAACAGAAGGCGATTAAACTACTCATCAATGAGTATGTTTACGTTTTGACCCATTAGTTTCTTTGTAGACGTCGCTCAGTACCCAACTCCTGATTTGAATTCAACTATCCCGTGTTGTGTCCTTTTAAAGTTTAGAAATAATGCTAGGATCTTAAAGAAACAGGATGGTATCACATTTTATGTGTAATTAGCAAACGATTATTTAAGTAGCAAATGCATTACTTAAAAATTGAATTATTTTTCCATCTGTCAGATTGTCGAAGAAACAAAATTAACATTTCGTTAGTGTTGCCTGGGTAGTAAATTTTTTTACCCTACTTTGCTCATCTAATGCAAGAACTAATGGAAATTAGACCACGGATTAAACAACGCCGTGGGGGACATTCGAACGACATTATCTTAAAAACATAAAATATTATTTAACATGATATAAAAATATCCGTTTTATGTAAAATAAAATTAGTTTTATATTTTATGTTCAAAGTTCATAAATTCAATTACTCTTATTAAATGACCCTTTACTTATCTACTCTGTTGTGTCAATCAATGTTTCCGCGTGCACAATAAAATTTTAGAGAAATTAACAGATTGCTTTTTTTTACCTTACATTTGTGTTATGATTTTTTTCCCATCAAGCAACATTACGCGGCGACATCACGAATGCGCGCTGCAAAAGTAGGCCATAGTGGGTGGATTATTGGACACAGTCCGTTTTCTCTGAATCATTTGAATAAATCCGTAGCATGTGACAACAAAATAAATTGTTTTTATTAAATTACAAATTTCAAATCTTCAATTAAATTTATATACCTATAAAATCACTTTGTAAAACGCCCTTGAGGTATAATATTACGAAAATAGCGCTATTTGAGTTATCCATAATAATAATAATAATAAGCAGCGTGATATGACGTTCTATCTTCTCTGCCTACCCCTAAGGGAAAACGGCGAGTTGGTTTGTTTGTTGTTTGAAGTATATTCTTGAAGTTATTCTATTAGTGTGTATAAAATGTGATGTTTTCAATTCAACTCCTCTAAAACTTCTCGCTCTAGATTTTTAAAATACTATTTGACAAAGTAGAAGAAGACAATTATTTATCAATTTAATTTATTGCCTAAATAAGTATACGTATTTAATATTAAGGAATCTATATAAAACTAGTGAATTAGGAAATGAGTACGGAGCGATCTCTGGTTAGGATAGTCTCCATCTAACACGGCTCAGCCTGTTGTAAGATGGAGATTTTTTTAATATCTTAGAGTTTATGTAGTTCTAAACTAAATAATAATAACATAAAAAACTAAAACTACTAGAAATGTAAGGGTAATTACATATAAGAATTTACTTACCAATTTTAAATTAGTATAAGGAACATTGGGAGTCATCCTTAATTCTGACCTTTCTCTTGACGCTCAAATTAGTAGAACGATAAGTTCATGCTTTTACCAGCTGAGACAGATTAAATGCGTACGCAAATATTTGCCAGTTGATGCCGCCCGTCAATTAATAAATGCGTTTGTAGTGTCTGGAGTCAATTATTGTAATGGTATCTACGCAGGTCTACCGATGAATAAAATGACTCGCCTACAGGCTGTATTAAATGCCGCAGCGAGACTCATTTTTGGAATCTCTAAATTCAGTCATATCACTCCACTACTTCGGGAATTGCACTGGTTACGTTTTCCACAGAGGGTGGAATACAAACTCTGTTGGCTTATGTATAAGTCACTGCACAACTCTGCTCCAGAATATTTAAGGGAACTCTGCATTCCAGATGAACTAGCTGACAGACGTCTTACGCTTAGATCAGCTACATCTACGTCGAAAGGAAAATTTATTATACCTCTACGCAAACAGCGCACTAAATTCGGCGAACGTGCATTTGCGGTCGCAGGCCCTACGGCATGGAATGCTCTCCCAGCAGAAATCCGAAACTGTGAGAGTGAAGTGATGTTTCGGAAGAAACTTAAAACCCACTTGTTCTTTAAATCATTTGAATAAATTCTTAGCATGTGGTGGAAAAGTAGTATGAAAAAGTACATTATTTTTCTTAAATTAAAAAGTTAAAGTTAATATTAAATTTATATCTTTATTATATAGTGATTACACTTATGTTAATACCTCAAGGGCGCTTTATATAGTGATTACACTTTGTAAAGCGCCCTTGAGGTATTATATTACGAAAATGGCGCTATATAAGTTATCCATAATTATTATTATTATATTATATAATTATTATATTATACGGGTATGTGCTCAGAATACATAATGTTACTCGCACATAAATAGTATAGTAAAATATATAATAAAAAAACAAATGTAAAGTAATATAATACTTAAGTATATAAATATTGAGTGTACCAATTACATAAAGTAATACGTTAATTAGTGTTCATATATTTTTCAAAAACGTCACTTGCTACACTATTTATATTTATATTTTATAGTGTATTGATTTCAAGGATAAGCAGTACGTGTGAAATATTTAAAAATTGTAAAATGTAATTTTCACTTTACGACCAAAAATGTAAGCGAAAGAAAATAAAATCGCAACCGCAAATTATTCATCTCACGTTCTTCTCCACAACATTTTACGATGACGTCACTCACAACTTTCGGAAGGAACAATAAAAAGCCACAAGATAAAAGGCGCCGAAAATTTTACTTAATTTTTGAGGTTAGGTACTTTAAACTTACAGGCGTTACATTTGAACATATCCTCCAAAACCACACTGCAAATTGAAAATTCAGCTTTTTTCTCGAAACCCATTTTACAAAATACTTACTTTCCAAACATACCAAAAAGTTACAACTCTCCGCGATTAACAATGTAATAATATACGGGGTGTTCTTCAAACCCTGTCACATCCAAAACCACGATGATCAGTATGAGCAAGAAAAATACATTTTTAGAACGACTAAAATCTTAAAAAAATAAAATAGAGAAAAAAACAATAAAAAAAAAAAAAAAAGAAATATTTGAGTTCTTATATTTACCCGAATATTTTATTTTTTCAGGGCCATTTTCAATAATTGCCTACTTCTGCAGGGGGGAAACGAGGGGGGAGGGGGAGTCTGATACACCGCCAACCGCATGGGCCGCGCCCCCCTCGCTTCTCCCCTGCAGAAGTAAGCTACCATTTGTTTTTTTTTTTTATATTTTATTTTTAATTATTTTACTAGTTCTAAATGTTTTTTTTAATATGCTCATACGTCTTCTTGCCTATACTGATCACCGTGGTTTTGGGTATGACAGGTTTTAAAGAACACCCGGTACATACATGTTCAATATTCTTTTTTATTATTTGTACACCAAATAAATTTACCTCTACCCCCAGGTTTAGTTGGAATGTTCAGTGGTCTTCTTACCGAATAGTAGTGACTGACCGAAACGATATCTTCAGCCGAAACCGAAGCTTATTTATATCGGCCTATTTTTGGCCGAAACCCACATTTTGGTCCGTCCTCATCTGGTCATCCGAATGGTCCTCATTTCTACACATGACGTGACCATACCATGGCATCCTGCTTTCTTCTTCTAAAAATATTTAAAAACAATTTCCAAAGGTGATTAAAACTAGAGTGAGTAAAAAATCATCATTATCATTTCCCTGCCCGTATGCAGTGGTGCATACGGCACTACATTGGTAGTCCAATCGCAGCGTATCTAGATTATTATCATTTTTTACATGGAAGGTAAGGTTTATCGCTTCATGTGCTAGTCCTGGTGAAATATTGAAGTGTAAAACCACCTTTATAACTAATATCACATCCCTTTAAAGTCTGTTCATTATTAGAAGCATTTCCAAATAAGAAAACCAGCCGCGTGTTACCCGACGGAGAATTTCCTATTTCACACATATCATCTAACTCTAAACGGCACGTTTATTTAAAAATATAGTGAATTGAGGTTTATTAGATTAGTATTTATTACCTATTTAAATTTGATAATGTTTATATTTTTAGTATTTTTTAAATAAAACTCCATAGTTAAGGACTTTAATAAAAAAATATTAATAAAAACGGCTTGGTAAACATATAACTTTAAAAAAAAAAGAAATATAAACGTTCTTATAATTTACCCAAATATTTCAATTTTGGTGACCATTTTCAACGAGTTGTAATAACTCATCAAGTCGGGGTAGAGTGGGGTTCGAACCTCTGACCTCTGATCCGTGAGTCCGCAACACTAGCCACGGGACCGCAACCCGATTCAAATAATATATAATAGTAAAACTTAGCAAAGGAGATTTTAATGATAATTTTATCAAAATCATTACTTAGCGATTACTCTAAGGTAAAAATTCTGCAAAAGGAAATCGACTGGAGATTAGTCGGTCTCATGGCGTACTGGGTATTGCGTTTACCGGGAATTAAATAAATAAATTATTTTAAAACAATAAATACCGATCCACCGTATAGTATTTTATCATGCCATATAGATTTTTGCCGTGGTGTGAAATGGACCAATCATGCGATATCACGCAGTGGGCTCGTGGTTTGCACATGCACAGCGGTCCAGTCTCCGTGAAAGTACGATAGGAATCAAGCCTAGGACGTCTGGAAAACGGAGTGAACATATTGCAACAAAACACGTAGGTAAGCATAACATAAGAAAACAATATATTTATGTGGGTTTGGTTCAAATATTATTAATCCATATGATTGTAAATTTTAAACAAGATCTACTATGTAGAATGTAGAAACGAATTCTGACAAATTAAGAATCGTTGGATAAAGTGACGATATTCCAGCCATGTTTTACCATTATACCGTATATGTAAATTATAAATAGTAGTTTATAATGTGCTGCTCGCTTCGATAGTCCTAAAAGGACCTCTAGCACCTTACGGAAGAATCTAGAGGGCGTTCTGAGGGCCACGGCTTCAGCGTTACCGAGCATATCAGATCTCAGTATTTAGGCCGAGAGACGGAGGGACCCACTGAGGCACCTCAGGAGGGTACACTATAATATTAAAGGTATTCTTCATTTATGGACGTAATTATATGTCGCCACTGCCCGGAGTGGCTTGGAGAAAGAAACGCCCTCAGAACCAATGCGCCGATCATATAAACAGCATCGAATCAAAATAATCTCTTCTTGGAAACATTTTTTGAACTTTTACAAATTATCTCGTTTTTCGTTTTCAGTGCGGAAAAGTACCCAGTAGCGTTTATTGCCAAATATAGCACGTTCATATAATTTACCCGTAATACAAAAAATTAAATTAAATGAAGTGCTTGTGTAAATATTACATAAAGTAGGTTTGTAGTTAAAAAAAGAATTTAACCTTCAACCTTAACTTCTCCAGGTACAAAATCCCTGTTCTAAAACTTCTTTATAAGAAATTGAGAAATTACACAATTAAAGTATAGGTACAACATTTATAGAAAAATATAATCAAATTTAAAAAAAAAACTGAAACAAGTTTTTTTTTGTTATTTGAATTTTTTTTCAATGTGCAGCTGAATAATCTATATGTGCAAAAAACAGTATTTTTTTGGAGCAATAATTTACTCTTACTTTTGATATTGAAGTAAATTTCAATATTATTTTTATAACAAATTTTCAAAAAGATAGTAAGATAGGTTGATATTACCAACTTAATTTTTTTTTGTAAAAATTTAAATTGAAAAAAAATTATACAAGTTTTATAATCAATATTCCTGCATCGTTTTTTTGGGTGATCCCGTATAGGTTGGATATTTTCCGATGTTTCCATGTAGTTTAGCCTGAAGATGGCTCCTTCAACCATAACTGTTAAAATCTACTCACGTATCTTTATATCTATAATTTGAAATCAATGGCGAATAAATGGCGAAACGTAAGTTGTCCATAATAATAACAATTAACCTTGATAAACTTCCTAGGTGATAAAATTCAGTACTTGGCTGCAAAGGTTTGGACCTTCTTAATAAATATTATTTATTTAAAAGTATTATTTTATTTATTTATACACATTATAATATTACATACATTTTTTGTACACTTTGCCCAGCTAACAAGGGTACATACTCCGTTCTAAGCTCGGCAATTACATTTTAATACATAATAATTACTTACAAATCAAAAGAACGAACAGACAAATAAATTATAAACTTACTAGGATACACATTTTAGTATCTAAACATCAAACTAAACTATGACTTAAGTGACTAAAGTAATAATTCGCTCCCTCTTAAATAGAATCCCTTAAGACAAATTAAATGCACAAGCTTAAATTTGCCGGTCGATGCCACCCGTCAATCAATAAATGCGTTTGTAGTGTCTAGAGACAAGAGTCAATAATTTTAATGGTATCTTTGTATTAAATGCCACAGCGAGACTTGTTTTTGGAATCTCTAAGTTCAGTCATGTCACTCCACTACTTCGGGAATTACACTGACTACGTTTTCAACAGAGGGTGGAATACAAACTCTGTTGGCTTGTACATATAAGTTACTGGACAACTCAGCTCCAGAATATTTAAAGGAGCATTCCAGATGAACTAGCTGACAGATTTCTTGCGCTTAGATCAGCTACGCCCACGGCGAGAAGAAAAGATTTTATATCTCTACGCAAACAGCGCACTGGATTCTGTGAACACACATTTGCGGTCGCAGGCTATATGGTATGGAATACTCTCCCAGCAGAAGTGCGAAACTGTGAGAGTGAAGTGATGTTTAGGAAAAAACTTAAAACCCACTAGTTCTTTAAATCATTTGAATAAATCCGTGGCATGTGATTACAAAATAAGGCATTCATTGTTACCAATAGTGTTTGTACATAATGTTTTAAAAAGTGCATTGTAAAAAAATCCGATATGAATTATTATTTCGCACATTTTTTATATCGGCGCACAAGCACGGAAGCTACTCATAGTGCGTGCATATTGAGCTGAACTGGTTTGCATCATACAAGCTTAACGCATTCAACATCAACCATCAGACATTGAACTCTACAAAAGGAATGAACTATTTATACAATCACACACAACAAATCAAGTATCTAAACTTACTTTTTAGCTCAGAATTCAAATATTTTACATGCAGGAGAAAAAAATATTGTCTTTGAAATCCGGGCACTGCGAGCTCCTGGATAATTTGTGGGGCACCAAAGAAAAGGGGAGATTTTATTATCGACGTCATTATTGTCGCGCATGTAATTAATTTGTTTTTTTTATGTGTTCAATGGCAGGTTCGGAAGCCGGTTTCCTGGACCAGATGAGGCAATTATTAGTGTGCGGATGCGATGGTCATGTATAACTTTAAACCGATTACTTCAGTGCTCACCTACCTGCCTATGTGTCTATATATTTATTGTGTGTGTATTTATTCCCTACATACAGTTTTAACTGTCTTAAACTTAACTCTGTCCGCCTCGTGTTCTTATGGTCAGCGCGTTTGCCTACCATGCAAAAGTTATTTTTTTAGTTTTTGGGGGTTGCATTATAATTAAATTTCTTATAGTATCATAATTTCCTTTCCCGCACCCAGTGGTGCATATCTATTATCTATAAATATCTATTATCTCAGTTTCACTTTTCTATGGCTCACTGCTTTCCGTATAACTGCATTCAATTTATATAGCGCCATTTTTGTGAAAGTCACCTCAAGGGCGCTGTACAATAAATAAATATCCCAGCACGTCTTGGCAGTTACAGAGCGCATGGGCGATTGGGATTTTCGTTCCTCGTTTCCAATCATAATTCAATAATTTTAATATCATAATATATTTCAATTGTAACAGATAGGAGCTAGATTACAGCATGTCTTGTAGCTACAGAGTGCATGCACGGTTAGTAATCTAGCCCTCATTTACAAGATGTTTTAATTGGACATTGAAATTTAATGTTTAAATGATATTAAAATAAAAAAATCAATTAAAAAGCTGGCTTTTAAAAATAGGAGCTAGATTATAACAAGTCTTGCAGCTACTGAGCGCATGGACTGTTGAAATTCTAGACCTCATTTACATATTGAAGCAAGAATACCAATCGTCTTGCAGCTACAAAGCGCGTGGATGCAACTAGCAACTTAAAATTATATCAATAAATTTTAAAAAATTTAAATAATAATAAACAAGAGTTATATTTACTTCTAAGAGATAGTTATTTTCTTATTTACTTTTTAAAAAAAACTTTTTTTCTTATTTACTTTATATTTATAATATAAGAGGATCGGGTGGGTTGTTTGGCATTTGATGTCCTACTATTATTGATAAATTTTATTGCCTTAACTATGTCTATCATGCATAATTTTACCTCTCTGGACATATCCTTATGATTTATCACTGTATGAATATCGTATAAATCCTCATCCAGACTTCTGCACCAGCACCTGAAGTGTGAAGACTGATCACCTCACCTACATACACATACATCAACAATATTTTGAGTTTGTCCAAATTTTTGTAGACAAGGACTGGATTCAACTCCTTGGGGAGCTGTTTATATTAACATATTACAACAGAGATAAAGAACATTTAAGAGAAGGTAATATAGAAGTCTAGGCATCTACGGGGCTTATGACCTGTCAATAGCTGGTTATGGCCACTTTACACACTGTATAACATTCACCATTCTGCCCTTATTTGAACATCAATATTCCTTCAATCCTTTCATCTGTTGATGTAGGTGAAATAATTTTATTAGATGAATCTCATCCGCATAAATAAAGGTTTCAGCTCTTTAACTTCACAAACATCAACAGATGAAAGGATTGAAGGTATATTTAACGTTATTTAGAAGTCTAGTCCTTGTCCAGTCCAGTTCTTGTCTACAAAAATTTGGACAAACTCAAAATATTGTTGATAAATTACCTGGTCCATGAAGAAGTATAGAAATTGAAAAAATAACATTTTCAGGCGTTGCCTAGTATGTAGGTGAAATAATTCAATTAGATGAATCTCACCCGCATAAATAAAGGTTTCAGCTCTTTAACTTCACAAACATCAACAGATGAAAGAATTGAAGGAATATAGATGTTCAAATATAGACAGAATGGTGAATGTTACACAGTGTGTAAAGTGGCCACTTAAACCAGCCATTGACAGGTCATAAGCCCTGTAGATGCCTAGACTTCTAAATAACGTTCTCTTAAATGTTCTTCATATCTGTTGTAATATGTTAATATACATACATGTTTAGTGTAACAATGCAGTACTATATGGACTTTTACCTGCATTTAAAAATAAAATGGATATACGTAATTAATTATCACATATCAGTAAGACCACCAGTCCACAAGAAACATGTTACATCGACGGTAAAAGGGCCAAGTACAATTTTTTTTTTTTACAAAATTTTATACACATTTTTACACTTTTAACATTTCAATCATTTTTTTTAAATTTATTTTTACAGTAACTAAAATTCCACCAAGCCACTTTCTGAGGCTTGTTGATGAAGATTTATATTAATAGTAACTTATAAAATATTACCTAAATTTATTAAACAATTCATTTACAGATAGAATTAGCAGTCGAAAAGATCCGTTTTGCCGAAATACTTATTTGTTAAATACAATTTACCCTTATACCAATTGACTTGAGTATAATATTTTTATACGTGTATTTTACCAGCCGTCATATGAGCCGTCACGAATCCGTCGTAAATTTTGGCGTTTACATCGAAACCATACATGCGTAGGAACATAGCTTTAAATAATAAATAATTTATTAAATCTTACATTGTTTTGGATTTTATAATACATAAAAAAGGTATTCTTATTTTTCTTTTTTTTATCTTTATGGCGCATCATTTATTTACTCATTTTACAGTCGTTCTGTACAAAAAGTTAGTAAATAAGTATTTTGTCACTGGCTTAGTTATAATGATTACATATTGTAACTAAACGAAAATACATAATAGATTTTTTGTAATTTTTTTTTTTGCCTTTCTTGTAAAACCAACATTAAAAAAATTCATTTTTTTACAAAACCTGGCCCTTTAAAATTATCAACAGATCAGCTAGAATTGATAAGGAAGAGGTACCCGAACTTTTTAAAAAGCAAGGGTGCCTATCCGTAAATACAATTCTATGGCTCAAATTTGTTACTAGATATCGATTTGATCATAACTACCAGAATATGTAAACATACACATAATACAAGGCTTGCACAACGTGAAGGCTTGTCAGTACCGAGGCTTGTACACAAGTATGGCCAAAAAACACTTTATTATACAATTCCTAAAATTTTCAATAAGATTCCTTAGCAGATCTTTAAAGAAAGTGTTGAAAAAACTTTTAAGAAAAAAATAATTGAATAGCTAATATGTAACAAGGCTTTATAGTCATTATTATTTTATGTTAACAGTCATCTATTTAATTTTTTGTAAATAAATTTTGTGTAATAAATACGTATGCTTTTAGTTCTTAATAATGTTTATACTACTTTTTAAATTTATATAATTTCTCTAACGTTTTCCTTCGTAAAGGAAAAATAAGAAACCTGCTGACAAGCCGGTTTCGCGGTTTAGTGTGTTTCATTTTTTTTTTCCTTTTATATTTTCTGTTCGTGTTACCTTCTTAAATAAAAATAAATGAATACCAAAAAAAACATAAAAAATCTGAAACTGGTAGCTAGCTAGGGATTACCTAATAGCACATTTTTAAAAGAGAAAACATAAGAACAAAATTTCCTGGAAGGGAAAAAGCGGGTCAGAAGATTTGGGTCATTAAAAGTTTCATATTATATTGCACGTCAGACAAAGCGATCTATGGCCCTTTCTTGTCCTGTTTTTACAAGTGCCCGGTTTACCGACAGCCCCAATAAAATAGCTACCGCCCTTTTCCTAACCACCCGCATTTTTTGCTTTTGCCATCGACGAAATAATAATAATACTTACGTGTCAGTCAGCACCCTGATGATGCACATTCAAAATAGGCTCATTACAATCTTTAAAATGGCTCTATCCGTCCACATGTTAAACAAACATGGAAATACATATCCTAATTGAAATTAAAATCGATACTTTTTAAACACTTTCTTACAAAACTATAATTATTAACTATTTGTAGAACCTACTGAATTATGAAGGAAGAGCAAGAAAAGAGACAAAATGTCTATTCTCTGTTATTCTGAATCAAGCCTATTATTAGTTTTCTTCTATACATATTGTATGGAGTGTTAAATATATCAAGACTATTAAACTTTTTATTAAATGCTTCACATATACGAGGGATTGTAGAATGTTTCCGATGATTAGTTTTAATTTTACGAATATAGAAAATATCAGAGAGTCTAGTTGGTCTGAAGGGGACACGGTAAGTAAGTAGATTAATGAGTTCTAGGGGATTGAATTTACTATTTACAATTTTGTAAAGCATATAATTTTTATCCTGACTAGAGAAATAGATGAATAAAAACCCCATATAAAATATTAGATTTGTTTACAATTAAACGAAAAGGACAACATCTTAATGTTTTAAATAAATATCACGTGTCAACACTGTCGGGAATCGAACTTGATACTTCATTCATGGTTCAATTTACAACCATGTTACATCGGTTGTTGGGGAAACCCAATGAAACCTCGTATTCGAGTTCTACAAATTGTAATCTTCCAAAACTTGATTAAAAAACCAATTTAATTTTGTGAACCAGAAGTTGTATCCAGGAGATAAAAAGTATCTACCGCCGCGGAATAAAAATATTGAATAAAGAATTAAAGTCTGTCACACAATGACAAAGGATCCGACATATTATAACACGGCTTGTCCCTAAGGACGAAGCGCTTTAAACCTTTTTGATTGACAAAAAAATCATTCCTCTCGCGACCACTTTTCGAACCCGCGTACACTTTGTCAAAAAGAAAAGAAAAATGTTTGTAAGACAAGTTTCAACCCTTTTACATCACAAAACATCAAGGTAATTTATTTTTTAAAACCGTTATACACTTTACGTTACGATTCGTCCCATCTCAACACGGAACTTTTAGTCTCATGGAGTTGGGACTTGTGTTTCAAATAATGTACAATAAATTTATGTATGTAAATAAATGAGTAAATTAAAAATTTCTATCATTAATTTGAAACGCTTTCATTAATATTAAGCAGATAGTTTCTACATAAATTCATAATCATTTCCTTACGGCCCCCAATGGAGCATAGGACACTGCATGCACTGCATGATATTTTTTGTTACGTGAAGGTAAGATGATCAGTCTTAGGCTTCAGGTGCTTGGACTGCCAGGAAATATTACTATTAAACGTTTTAAATCAATATTACATGTTAACCATGTCGGGAATCGAACCCGAGACCTCTTCAAAATTTCAAACATTACCTTTTTTTATTTTATTTTTTATATGCTAACATATTGTTTTAGATGTGAGTAATACACAAAATAATACATTTGATATTGCGAAACCTGCCTATGGGTCAGTGGAGTAGCTACATCTGCAAAAAAATGCTTTATTATTGTACTTTTTTTTAATTGGGGTGTCAACGTAAAATGTTTCCCTCGGCACGGACAGGGAACATTTTTTGAATTTCAAAAAAAAATACATGAATTTTAAAATAATAAATCAGTCGAAATAACCACATTTTAAACTCATGTCCAACCGAAAAGTCTTTAGACCTAAATAATTTTGTCAATTTTATATTTTTATTTATTCATATAAAGATACACATCTTTTCTTTTCTTAAAAAGGGAAAAAATTTAGTTTCTTATGTTTAACTCAATTTTATTTCTTTAACTCAATCTTTATTCTTATCTTTCACAAAACTTAATCTTTATTATTACTTGAATTGATTTTACACACTTATTTTATATAATTTATGAAAGATGGTGGAGTTATGTAATTGAAGATATATATAAAGAACGTTAGTAATGCTTACTTGAAAAATGTATGTATCCTTGTTGAACTTCCAAATAAACAATTTTTTTTTTTTTTTTTTAATAAATAACGTACCCCTAACTATATGAGACCTAGAGCCCTGTGTTTAGTTGGGGTACAACAAAATAGAAAGTGGAAGCATGCATATTATTAATGAATACTTAATAAATAAATATATAAATAAATAATGAATAAAAATAAATTTCAACAAACATCTGGACATCACGCTTAATAGTATAATATATATACATCTAATTTTAATTGTAATTTATTTAATCAATTTTAGTAGTGCGGTAATAATATCAAAGTTAAAAATATTATGATTAATATTATTTTCATAAACTCACACAATATTTTAATTTTGTGTTGTTTTAAGTGAAATAATAATTAATTTATAGTTACTGTACTCAGTAACTTACTTCATGATACTTCATTGCTATTTTTTATTAAATAATATAACCAGTGAGCTTTTAAGGGGTTAAGTTTGAGGAAAAGTAGTAAACACTTCCAAGTCTCTTTGAGTTGCGGCCTGCCGGTGTCAAGTAGAAAGGGGCAATGTATTCGAGTCGACGAATCACGGGAAACGGGGACGACAGGTAATTTGTTGCTCATTCGCTCAGCTTTTTGATTGGGCCGCATTCTTCATGGAGTCTCGCCCGCGGGGACTGCAATCAGCTTAACGTTTCTTTAATAACTCTAAGCAAGTAGTGCCTATAATTTCAAGTAATATTTTTTGAATTCTCTCAAAGTTTATGTACGCCATACATGTCTATACATGAACAAGTAATGTATGTAAACAGATATATTAAATTATGTGAATCGAAATCTCTAAATCATTTCGTCAAGGTAGATTTCACATTGAAAACAACTCTAATCTTTATTAAATTCCACTATATGTCCGTCACAGTAGTTATCGCGTTGGCGTAATATACATACAGTCCAAAATTCGATTCCCGTATGGCACGACATGATTTATCTATTTAAAATTATTTTTCTATGTGATTTTTGGTTCTGACGCGTAAGACTGGTCTTCTTACCTTCTTAATACTTAAATTTTGGAAACATTTTTTTACTCGTAAAAAATCGTGTCAGTCCATGTTTAACTTCCATACATAAGTGTTGAGACTAAAACTTCGTTGTGCACTGCCAGTTTTTCGATTGACATATTTTTACTAGCAATTACTGTGTTTAGTGCGCCGTTCTTTTTGTTCCCCGCATTCACTCTCCTTTTAACATCTTTTTCTACTCTTCCATCTCTTAAAACATGCTTCCATGCAAACATGCTCAACTAAAAACCTAAAAAAATACAGATGGTCCTTTTCCTGACTTCCTTGCTGCCAAAAGGATTTACAATGCGAATGTTGATGGATTCAGAAAACAAGGAAGATCGAGATAGACATGGCCTAGCCAAATTTTTAATAATAATTGTCTTGCGTGCATGATGTCTATATGCAAATACCCCTATGAAGAAACGGCGTGATGGTATTTTTTTGTATCAAATAACTTTAAAATATAAACTGCAGTCATAAATAAAAAATACAGAAAAATCATAAATAACCATAGAATCAAAACTCGTATTTGCATACGCCACCAATCAAATATGTCTAGATTATTAAACTTAACCTTTTAAAAAAGAATTTACTTTATGGATAAGTTCCTTTATAAAATATAATCACAAGATACACTTATTTGTTTATAAATTTGTATAAACCACTTAATTTTTTTGATTACACTTCGACCGGTTTCGAGGTTACTACCTCATCGTCAGGAATTTAACTAACTTATAATTACATGCGTTGCTATTTATATAATAAAATATTGTATGAAAGAGACAGAAAATTGAAAGAAAGAGAGAGAAAGAAGATAAAATAAATCATAACGGGAATAGTTTTAAAAGAGGACTCGAAGTTAAATTTAATTGATTATTTATTATTTGAAGTTTTTGATTAATGGCTTTACTAATTTCTAATCGTTCTAAATTATCTAAACGAAAACCATTTTTATTGACATGCAAAATTTCTACACACGTTTCTTGATTAAATTCATGGTTTTCGGAAATAAGATGATTTTCGAATTCTGAAAAATTATTATTACTCAGACATCTTATATGTTCTTTGATTCTAACTTTAAATTTACGTGAAGTTTTTCCAATATAGAAATTTGGGCAATTTAAACTATTTAATTTATAAATACCCGAATGATTTAATTTATCATCCTTATCTTTACAATTTGTTAATATTTTACCTATGTTATTATTAGTATAAAAAGCTGGCCTAATATTGTTAGGTAAAATTTGTGCTATATTATTAGATATTTTTTCAATATTTTGAGTTTGTCCAAATGTAGACAAGGACTGGATTCAACTCCCTGGGGAGCTGTTTATATTAACATATTACAACAGAGATAAAGAACATTTAAGAGAAGGTAATATAGAAGTCTAGGCATTTACGGGGCTTATGACCTGTCAATGGCTGGTTATGGCCACTTTACACACTGTGTAACATTCACCCTTCTGCCCTTATTTGAACATCAATATTCCTTCAATCCTTTCATCTGTTGATGTAGGTGAAATAATTTAATTAGATGAATCTCACCAGCATAAATAAAGGTTTCAGCTCTTTAACTTCACAAACATCAACAGATGAAAGGATTGAAGGTATATTTATGTTCAAATATGGGCAGAATGGTAAATGTTACACAGTGTGTAAAGTGGCCACTTAAACCAGCCATTGACATGTCATAAGCTCTGTAGATGCCTAAGACTTGAACTTGTCTTAGTTAAAGATAACTAATTTTGTCATTTTTATGTGATATTGAATTTGTTATTTAAACATAATAATAAACAAGGCAAAAAACAAAATTAACGTATTAACCCGTGTGAGGCTATGATGTCACATGAGTCTACATATAATACAAGACTTGATAGGTATCACTTTTTTTTTTAATTATGAAGTCATTTAGTCGGCCTCGTGGTGTAGTAGTCAGCGTGTTTGCCTACCATGCAAGAGGTCTTGGGTTCGGTTCCCAACATGGTTGACATGAAATATTTATTTAAAAATATGTTTTAAACTAGAATATTTCATAGTCTCTAGACTGGTACCACAAGCGTAAGACTGATTATCTTACCTTGATGTAACAAACATTATCAAAATTCAAGATACACTGCAATTTATGTACCAATGCAGTGCCCTAACAGTGACAGCTAACTGTGAAACTAGCGTCGCGGGTTCGATTCATGCCAGTCAAAAAATCCAAGAAAGATTTTTTCTCAATTGGTCAGGGTGTTTTGGTATATTTTTCATAACTTCCTTCCATATCCTATTTCTTACCTCCTGACAAGCCTCTAAAGAAGAGGCTTAAAGATATTATTTTTGCTTTATTAAGTTAGTTTATAACATCTTAAGAACTAATATAAACTTTTGATAACTTTACAATTTTTTAATCAAAATTTCTCAAGAACATATTTTTTCAAATTAATTTCAAGTATTTCAATGCTTTCTATTTCATTCATTTTTTTCAGATTTCTACAGCTTAAATCCCTTGTACAATGAGTTTTGAGACTGTTTTTCTCCTTATTGGTAATCTTATCTTTTTTTTTATCCTATCCTTAGTTTTGTATGTTGTTGGTTAAATTAGATTGTGTGTTTATTTTTATTTATCCTCTTAGTTATTTTATGTATTGCTAAAAAATTGCTACATTATATTTTATTTGTTGCTTTACTGTGGGCGAGCCAATTTATTTGTGCATTCTTTCTACACAAGAATAAATACTTCTTTTGAGTACAATCCTCATCGCCTTATTTTGAAGAATTTATATATTTTTATTGTTTATATTTATTGAATGTTTTTCTCTTATAATTACATAGGTGTACAGTACATGTGAATAATAATAGAACAAAATGATAAGAAAAAAAATCCCACATGGGCATAGCCTAGGCGTGGGTATACTGGTTTAATCAGTTTAACATGACAGCACGAATTTATGAACAAAATTATACATACATAATGATACATACATGCACACACACGTCCATACACAACATTCATGTGTATATACACACATACTCGTATACACATATATATTTTAGTGTAAAAAACAAAAAACCGAAAAATAACATATTTTGCTAGCAATTTAGCTAAAGAAATCAAGTACGTCGCTTTCCATGACCCATTTTTTGCATATTTTTAACAATGTGATAGGTTAAACTTTTCGTGTCTCTTACATTATCTGTAGATAAATTGTATAGTCTGGGAGCGAAGAAGAGGGCATGTCTAATGTCTATGTCCTTATCTAGTTTTACAGGGAGGTACTTTGATTTGAAGGTTAAGCCTCTGACTCGTTTGATTTTGATTAGTTATAAATAAGAAGCCCATAAGCTCTATTTCATAGAAAAAAAGCGTTCAAATTTTTTGGTTTGGTTTTAGTGTGGTTTTTAGTTCAACAACAAACGTGTAATGTGCGGTTTCGGTTTGCGCTTAAAATTCTCACCTAAGTGTCTATGGCCAGTTGTATTGCTGTAATCTGCAGCTAACTTCGTGATCAATAATCATAGAATGTTTTTTCTCCGTATAGGTGACTCTATTAGGTTATTACTCTAAGGTTACAGCCATTTTCTGTTTTTAACTAAGGAAAACCATTTTTTTGTGATATTAATTTGACACCACTGTGTTATGGTTTGCCGGAACTCAGTACATACAGTTCATTCAAATATTTAATAACCTCTGCTTTATATGTGCATGACAATAAGTTCTTTTATAAATCATTCTAGTGTGCCTACTACCACAAACGAAATGTGTATGTTTACTTGATTCACTTCGGTGAGGCACTAACACATTAACATAGGCTTATAAGCATTCGAACGCGTTGTATTTAAATGAGTATGTACACAACACTACCACCGAATCACAACCCTTATTTAGTATCGATTTTATTATAAAATTATTATTTGGAGCAATAACTTTATGACTTTCTATATAAAATAATAAAACTACATATTCTGTTTGTATAAAATCACTTAGACAAATTTAATATAACGGTCGGTTTCAGAACATCACTGTATTTTTCTCAAGGTTTAAAAATAAACCATAATTCAATATTTTAAATCATACCAAATTACAAGTAGTTACCTAAAATACACAATCTTAAAACAGTGCTTTATTTATTTAGTTTTTTATTGCTTACTTCTTAGCATGCTCACTTGACAAATTTACTACTCTGCTCTATTTTAAAGTTTATTTTTTTGTAATTTTATTGATATTGTTAGAAGTTGCTATAATTTCACTCGTCCGTGCGTTTGTAGCTGCACGACGTTTAGTAAACTAGCTTCCATTTTGTTTTTTTTTTTTTATAGAGTCTTTATTCAATAAAATATACACATTATTACAATATTAATAAATTGTATTAAGAAAATAAAGTATTAAAACATATTTTGTCCCGATAAACTATTCAAAAATAGTTGGTCATCGGGTGCTCAGACATTAGTTTTAATTAATAATCAAATAAAAGAGAACAGACATAATACTGCATACGTATAAAATAATGAACATATATTATTTGGTTTTTGATGCTTTGAAAAATATTATTAAGAAGAAAAAACTCAACAAACCTAGATAAAAATGGTTTAAAGAAATATTTTTTAAAAATAAGAAAATAGAGTAAAATAATACAATTATTAACTATAAAATACCTTTTTTAAGGGGTTCTAGCATTTCAACCGTCCATGCGCTTAGTAGCTGCAAGACGTGTTGTAATCTTACTACTTTTTTTTTTAAATTTATATTATTATTATTTTAAATTTTATTAATTCACTAAATTTCATCGTCAATCAAAAATGTGTAAAAGGGGGCTTAAGTTCTTACCGTCAATGCGCTATGTAGCTGCAAGACGTGCTGGGACATTTATTTATTTTACAGCGCCCTTGAGGTGATTTACACAAAAATGGCGCTGTATAAATGATTCAAATATTATAATAATAATCTAATTTAAAGCCTTGATATGGGAACGTCATTTTAGTGATTTTACAGAAACTAAATACATACTAATATTATTTTGTTTATTGGTAAGCAGATTTTTTTTTTAATAATAAGCAAATTTGTAATAAACTTTTAATTAAATAAATCTTTTTTTTTTAAACCAATAGACGAAAAAAATAAATACAAAAGTATTGGGACCTGAAAGTTTACTAATGTCATCAATAATGTTTTCAGTATGTCCAAATCTGTTCCTGTCCAAACTTTGGTATCATTCTCAAAAAAGTTTTCCATCTCTGTTAAAATATCTACTAAGATAATACAAATAATCAGTTTATTTAAAACCTACGGCAAATGTAAAACTTAAATTAACGTAAAATTTCAATCAGTTAAACGTTTTTTTAAAATAAATAATTCATTCATAATAATAATATTCGCGTGTTGTAGTAAGCGCGTTTGGCTACCAAGCGTATGGTCCCGGTTCAATTTCTGACATGGGTAATATGAAGATATATTTTTTTAATTTCTTTGCTTTATTCACTGTTTCCAGGCCTCGATTACAAACGTTTCATCGGTACATATCGAGACGATATAAAGTAACATCGATATTTATGTACGAAAATGTGTATATTTGTATGAAAATTCAAAGTAACTTCGTCGGTAACCGAACATGTTTAGAAAAAAAAGTTATATTTTTCATATCGTAAACTTAAATTAACATTGTAGATAAAATTGAAGATGAATTTTAACTTCTCATTAGAATACGGGCCCTGGACTGGTACCTGGGTCCCGATCACAATGGGAAGTTACCAGAGTTATATTCGACTGTCTATAAAGAAAAACCGATATTATTTGTCCACGATAATGAGTATATTTGCATGAAAATTTAAAGTATCTTCGTCGGTAACCGGTAATTAAACATGTTTAGAAAAAGAATTGTAAACATTTTATATTTTTCATACAGAAAACTCAATTTTACTTTGTAGATAAAAATAAAGATAAATTTTAACTTCCCATCAGAATACGTACCCTGAGACTTTATTACTAATAAAAATGACCTCTATTGTAATTATTGATCGACATAAACTGCAATTCGTACCTGATCTGTCTTTTCTCTTCAAAATTTTAAACAATTTTATCGATAGTCCTTATCTCTGAGAGCGTATTTCAATAACGTGTCCCGTTAAGTCAACGCAATTTAAAAAAATATATAATCCATCGCTCCAAAAAAAATATTTTAAAACTCGTTTATTTATTGAAGCTGCTTCAAATTAAATTTACTTGGTCCCCATTATGATATTTTTAATACAAAATTTGTGACTTCAAAAAAAACTTTTTGAAGCACTCTAAAATTAAACATTTGTCAGTGTGTAATAAGTTTATGTTCATGTTATTATCATATCAAAATTTGAATCGGTCAACTTTATTAAAAACTACGATCCTCCACTCTATTTTCTCATCCCTTAACATTCTTGCTATTTTTTTCTCTTGTATTATGTAATATTATTTTTTTCTCTTTACTGTGTAATATGAATGATCTCTCATTGTTTTTGTATAAAACCTTTAACTGGATGTATGTACTATTTTTTGTATCTTTTTTTTATTTTTTGTTTTTTTTACAGCATACATAAGAGGTAAAACAGAGTATTAAAAAATAAAGGATAATTACATAGCAATGAAATGAAATACACAATAACAGTAAAAATAGTAAACAAAAAAAATCCACAAAGGCATGGCCTGTTCGTGGATATACAAGAAATGTTTATGAATTTTTGCTCCTACAATAAATAGACAGTTATAGTATTTTTGTGTAAAATAAGAAAGATAAAAGAAAATCTTCTGTAAAAGATTATAAGGATTATTATATCATATAACTGTTGTTTTTCCTAAATAATATATATATAATTTTAACATTGATCTATGCACCATTAGCCATTCGATACATTAGTGAAAAGGGTAATAAATTTACAAATATTTCCAAAATCAAATTTCCTATAATATTGTAAATTATGTAATAATCATAAAAAAAGAAACAGTTTTTATTCAAATTATCAAAACTTAAAAACCTCGTAAGTGCAAAACGTTAATTCTATTAAAATTAAACAACTATAGTATTCTATCATCCGTCATTGGAGGGAATGCTCTCCCGAAACTATAGTTGTGTTCTTTAAATAAAATAAACGTGTCACACTAATAAGAAGGTTTTTATATAATAGAAATTCATCATGAAGTGTAACGAAGTGAATGCCGATTCAATAAATGAAGGTTTTGTTTTTCTGAGAATTACTTTAATTAATTTAATTAATTAATAAGCACCCTAATTTAGATTATTTTTCAAATTAATCACATTAACTATAATGAAAAAAGATTTAATATTTTAAAGAAAACCCGTAAATAGACATTATAAATTTAATACAGTCCATTGAAATTATTGATTATGAGAGTCAATTTTAATAACTCAACCCCAAAAATATAACAAAATGTCGGAACGAACTTTTATTTTGACTGAATATTCATTGTACTGATAAAAATTAATGTGAAATAAAAAGGGTTATTTACATTATGTTTGATTCCAATAAAATAATTATAATTTATCATAATCAATTGATATGTCCTTTAGTATCAAGAGACTTGTGTTTGAAAAAACTTAATTAATTATACTTCATAAAATCATTTTTTACATAATATTATTAGAATTCATAGTAAAAAACTAAAACATAATCACAAAGTTAAATGTCACAAATAAATTAAAGTTATTGATTATAACTTTAGTTAACTATTTTTATAAATTGATGTTTTCTTTTTTTTCTAAATATTTCATATTCTTGTATCTACCTACACAGAAATAAACTTGACAATGGAAAAATTGATCGTTTTAAATAACCAGTTGGAAATAAACATAACTTTACTGTGGAATTAATCATTTTAAGGACATACTGCATAGAATCACTTTTGTAAAGCGCCCTTGAGGTATTTTATTACGAAAATAGCGCTGTATAAGTTATCCATAATAAAAATAAAAATTAAATGTAATATTTTTTTAGACCAGAATTACAATCATCATCATCATCATTCCCTTTCCGCACCTAATGGTGCATAGGACACTGCATTGTTACACCAATCGCAGCGTATTTTGATCATTTTTGTTACATGAAGGTAAGATGATCAGCCTTACGCTACAGGTACCAATCTAGGGACTATGAAATATTCTAGTGTGAAAACATATTTTTGAATAAATATTTTATATCAATCATGTCGGGAATCGAACCCGAGACCTCTTGCACGGGAGGCAAACACACCACGAGGCCGACAAAGAATTACAATTTTTTATTTATTAAGAAATTATTTTTTTTAAAAAACAATGCAAACGTTTATTGGGCCAGTTGCACCAAAAAAAAGAAGACATTACAAAGGAGATGATGAATATTTCAAAAAAGGGAATATGGATAGTCTTTTCTTCTGTAAATTTTTCTCCATCTCTGTTGTAATATGTTAATATCAATAACTCTAGGGAGTTAAATCTCTCTATCATCTCCTAGGGGAGATAAATTTCCAGTCAATCTCTACAAAAATTTGGACAAACTTATGTACTTTTTTTAATATGTAAAATGATAAAATAGTTGTGTTTTCTTCAAAATTGTTAGCAGGAAAAAAGTACGAAAAAACAAAACGTTTTGCTAATTTTGTCAAAAGGTAATCATTTTTTTATATTTTTATCAAAAGTTTTTGAGGTGCGTTTGGCCGTTTGTGATCTTTTTTTATGTTGTGGCAACTATAACAATTATGTTTATACTGAATACTCACCATATTCCTTACAAAGTACTAACTTACACCAATTATTAATCACTGTATATCCTATTTCTGGATTAACTTCCTTCACTCATGTTGGCACATTTCAAATTTCACTAAACTCGTTTTGTTTACCTTATATTTTGTGTCTGGTACTATAAATGTGAATATTATAGCAACATTTTCAAATAGCAAATTATAAAAAAGTACACTTCTCCCAAATGTCCATTTTGTACAAAAATGTAATATCACAATTTGCTTATTTTTTCAAGGGACCCATTTTTGAAGTGTCTAATACATATTTCTGAGAAAATAACCAGATTCAAAACCTAATTCGATTAATTCTGACCAATTAACAATTATCACTAGAAAGTGAATATTTTTAGCGACACGTTTGCGGCTCGATCTCGGACTGACGAGAAAAACCACGATAAAGGAGACTACTCGTGGTTGTGTTTTGTTTTGAATCTATTTATTTTGTCAACATTAATAATACAGTGAAATAAAAGAGTTAGATAATTTTGCAAATTGCGCACAACTTTATTCAGGTATAAATATTTAATTCACGGTAATAATATAGATCGTTCGTGTCCTATATACATTTTTACAACAGTCTTTAATGAATTTATTCATTTTAGTATATAAAAATCCGCAGTTTGTGTCCGCGTTAAAACTATAAGGTAAGTTTTGGTAAATGACTTAAAAACTTAGAGCGAGCTTTATACAATATTCACATAATATTTACAAATCCAATAAAAATAAAATCTAAGCGACGAATTAACACGAAATGTACATTGCGAAGCGCGAGCACCGGTCGGAGCCGAGTCAGACCAAGTAGGCCTGCGCCGGGGGAGCCCGCCAGCCCCGGGAGCCCCGAGAACCCCGCTCCAGAGTGGAGTAGTCCGAGTCTATGGACGAGTATATATGGTCCGAGTGGGGCCGGCCCGCGCTCCCCGGCGGCTGGTACGCGGGCGGCGGCAGCTCGCGCGCCTCCTTGTCCACCGCGCGCGCGTGCTGCGCGTGTGCGTGCGCCAGGTGCGCGTGGTGGTTGCCGTTGGGCACTGACCCGTCTAGCGTGTACGTGTTGATGTTGCGCCGGTAGTTGTCCGCCGGCTTCCGGGGCCCCCGAGCTGCCCCCGGCATGGCGTAGCGCAACCGCTCTCGGAAACGCTTCTCGCCCCATCGCACCCGCGAGCCCGTCTTCAGGTAGGGCCTCAGGTCCGGGTCGGACTCCGCCTCGGGCGCGATGTGGCCCTCCTCGACCAACACCAGCTTGAACACGCGGCCCTTGAGCGCCTCGTGCAGCGCCTGCCGGAACTCGAACCGGGACCACTCGGTTTGCAGGAAGTTGCGCGTCAGCACTAGGATCACGCGCTTGGAGGCCTCGGCCGCCTCCAGTACCGGCCGCGCGGGTAGGCACGGCGAAGGAGGCAGATCGCGGTGGTGCAAACACAACTGGAAGGCGGGATCTCCGTTCTCCAGCTCAGCCGCGATAGAGCGTATGACGAACTCCTCGTCCTTGGGGCTGTAGCAGACGTAGCCGTCGTAGAGCTTCTCTCTCTCCTCGTAGCCACCGGCGAAGCTGAATAACCGAACGCCGTAATGTGAGAAGAGCCACACTCTAATAGGGTCCCGGAATACGAAGGCGAGCACGAGCAGCAACAGTGTAAGCAAAAAGCCGCATAGAGTCAGTACCATGGTGGGAAGGTAATCTGATACCAGCATGTTATCGATGACGGATCCACCTGCGTAGTAGTCACTACACGCTGTGCCATTTAAATCCAACTCTCTTTTTCGTGGAGCTTTTGATTCGTTATTCCAACACCAAACATCGGCTCCGTCGACAATCTTTTGTGCATTGTCTACTACGAATGCGGTGAAGTCTTGCAAAAATTTACACCTACAAGACCACCGATTATTTCCGATAGACACCTCTCGGAGTTGAGTGTTCAAATTAATCTGCCATATGGGAAACACTGCTAACCTGTTTCCGTCTAGCCTAAGGATTTCCAATGAATGTAAAGGTTGGAAGGTCATATTTCCAATATGCTCGATTAGATTATTTTGCAGATAAAGTTCTCTGAGGTGACCGAGATTTTCGAACTCGTATCCCTTCAGTTCCATTAAACGATTATCCTCTAAATGAAGAGATTGCAAAGCATTCAAGCCAGTAAATGTTCTATTTTGAATATTTTCAACGCCACTTCCGTTCACAAAAAGCACTCTCATGTTTTTTCTACCTATAAACACGTGATTTTGCAATTCTTTAAAGTCGTTGCCGTCTAAATACACTTCAGTAGCGTCCATCGGTATTCTATGGGGAATTTCTATAACTCGTTGCCCCGAACAATCCACTACGTTGGTGTTCCAAGTCTGGTCGTGATAGCACGAGCAGTTCTGGGGACATGTCATTTCACAATCACAGGCGTCGAAGTCACAACAATGGCACAAGGCGAAACAGTGTGTTTCGTATTTACACAAAAAGTCCGAAGATTTAATACTCGTTAGGGGTAAGTGGGTGGTTCCGCGGGAGTGGGTCATTTTACACATCACATTTTCCAAGTCCATAACACGAGGATGTTGACGCATATTCGTCATATTATTTATAAGAGGTAGCCACTCCATAGAACAATCGCAATGAAACGGATTACCACCGATATAAAACTCAGGCAAGGAACGATTTTTAGGCACAGGCGACAGGCGCAAACTATTTAATTCTAAATGCACTAAGTCGTTAGCGTACATGTCCACTCGCGATAGATTAGTTTTGTCCAAGAAAGTATTCACTTTAATATTATTAATATAGTTATTATTAATAAATAATAGTTCAACACTGTTCGGAATCGCCATCGGCGACAACTCCACAATTCTGTTATGACTAACATCTAAAGTTTTTACACGTATTTCTTCTTGAATTTTATAATAATTTCCTAAGTGTTCAATATAATTACCGTGAATATCTAACCACTTGAGATTACTGGGAATGAAAGCGTAATCGAACCAAATTAAATGATTTTCGGAGAGATTTAACCACAATAAACTAGCTAGCGTAGAAAACACTCCGTTGATATCCGATATGATGTTAGCGTCCAACCTGATGGCCTCCAGCTGGGTATTTCTGTCGAAAGTTCCTCTTTCTATACTCTGGATTTTATTTTTGGCGAGATTTAGAACTTGAAGGCTCGGGAGGTCCCATAACATCCCTTTAGTCAAATTTCCAATATGATTATCAATAAGTCTCAGTCCTGTGAGCTGACCGAGATTTTTGAAGGAGCCATTTCTAAAATCAGAAATTTGATTTTCACCGAGATCCAATGTTTTCAAAAATGCCAGTTCCCACAAAGCTTCCGGAACTTTCAATAACTGATTAGAACTTAAATCCAATTCTTTGAGGTCGGAACAGTTCCTAAATGCCATCGGTTCAATTTTCACCAAGAGATTATTATTCAATGTTAATTTACTCAAAACATAAAGTCCGTTAAATAAGAGTTGATCTATAGTATGCAGTCTATTTTCCGCTAAGTTCAAAGTATGCAAATTATAAAGCGGCAAAAATGCGTTGTCTTCCACATATCCAATTGAATTATTGCGCAAATCTAGGATCTGAAGGAAAAACAGATCTTTGAAAGTTTTCCCGTCGATTCTAGTCAACGCGTTGTGCGACAGGTTCAATATTATCAGTCTTATTAGTCCGACGAAAGTTCCATCGTCCACATGATTACTGGTGAGCTGATTACTAGACAAATCCAGCACTAGGAGCTGTTCTAGGCGGTGGAATATTCCCTTAGCGAGCTCGTACAGCATATTGTTGTTGAGGTAAACGTCGCGCAACTCGCGAGAGCTAGCGAATATACCCTCGGGAAGCGTCTGCAGACGATTGTAGGAGACGTTGAGAACTCTCAGCGAGATGAGACCGTTCAGCGCCTCGCCGGAGATCTCCGAGATGTTGTTGTGCTGCAGCGACAGGCGGTGCAGGCGGCGGAGGTCCGCCAGGCCGGAGCCCTCGGGCAGCGCCCGCAGCAGGTTGTGACTGAGGTCCAACTCCTGCAGCGCTCCCCCGCAGCCGGCCCCCGTCCAGCCGAGGCGCTCGGCGCTCCGCAGCCGGTTGCGGGTGAGGTTCAGCGTGTGCAGGTTTCCCAGCGGACAGAACACGTCCTCGGGCAGAGCGCGGATGTTGTTGTCGCCCAGATCTAGGCTCTGCAGCTCCCGCAGGCCGTTGAAGGTGCCCGCGACCACCTCGAGGCTCTTGGCCGGGCCCCAGTCGGAGTTGCGCGAGTGCACGACCAGCTTTTTCAGCTCGCGCAGCCCTTCGAAGGAATTACCGGGAAGGTGCAGCAGCTTGCACCCGTCTAGGGTAAGTTCGTCCAGCTGCGTGAAGCGCTGGAAGTAGTGCGCCGAAATGGCGCTCTCGAACAGCAGCACTCGATTGCACAGCAGCTGGAGGCTGGAGGAGCCCTCGGCGGGCACAGGGCGCAGCGCGGCCCCCTCCGGATCCAGCGTGCGCAGGCGGCAGGTCTGCGCCCCCGGGGCCGCGCCGCGGCAGCCCTCGCGCTCCTGCGCCCCCGCCGCCGCCAGCAACAGCGCGGCCAGGAGCCAAAGCGGCGCCGCGCTCCTCATGACTCTGATGGCAGATAGTATAGAAGTCGACCGCGAGTCACCGCCCGCTACATCAGTCGAGCGCTCTGGAAGCTGACGTCTCGTATCCTAATAAGCGATAGACCATTCTCTCCTTATCACCCTTAAAACTGTAACTTCACAATCACATCGAATTTCTATAAACATCGCGTAATCCAAAAGATAAACGCACTAAAAACTCGTCACCTTTTTAACATAATAATAATTTTGTCTTTTTTAGCCGTGAAAATACTGAAAACTATTCTATATACTCGTGTACTTCAGTCGCGTGTCACGAAATAGAAATGTACTCGCGGAGAATAAATTGTACGTAGCGCTATTCGATCAGAATACAAGTTCACTGTTACGTTAGAGCGCGATATCGCTTCACCGGTAGCGCAACCACCCTGGTCGAGATCTCGGTGTGGACTGGTTCGATGCGCGCGACCGCCGACCGCCGTTCTCCCTATGCTCGTAGTGCGCCGCGGAGCCGCGCGGCGCCACCGGCCGGACTCGACTTTAGACAGAGTCAGCGATACTCCTCTCGAGCCTTCGGAAGGGAATGAAAGAAAGAGCCGTAAAGTATTTATCGCTCGGATTAAATTAAAACGAACAAAGTTTCCCTAAAAACGTTTCGACTTATACGCAGTTCGTTCGAGAGAGAGAGATGCGGAATCGAAAGCTGGACAGCTTTTTGTATAAGTTAACGTTATGTTATTAGACGACCTATGCCTACGTAAAATGACAAAAGTAAATTGAGTTACATGGAGAATACAATCTTCGTATTTACGTTATTAGTATTATGATGGAACTATGTTGATAGAAAAATCAAAATATCATATGAATCCCTCTTTCATTTCATTCCAGCGTCCCGTGTCTTGGCCCAATAAAAGTACCTAATCGATCGTTTCCATTTTTCCTAGGCTTGAAAGTCCACTGAAAGTCTGCGAACTAAATATCAACTAAAATATAACGATTTCATTTTTTAATTTACTGAAATTTCAATGTTTTTTTTCTATAGTTCGTAGTTCCTACTAAAATGTTATCTGTTTTTTATGCATTACACATTATTTTATTATTATTTTATTGGTGCACATAGCATAAACATAATAATATATATAAGTATGTACATTCAACGTTATAACAGTGTTTCTATTAAACAATAAAATATCACAAATACATTATTTTTTGGAAAAAAATACTTGAACAATTTTTTTTTTTATTTAATTTATTTATTGACAATTCTTGGTGGAATTCCATTGTTATGATGTAATAACTTATATTTATATATAAGTTATTAATTTAATAAAATACTTGGTACACTTCCACTTGAACTTAAGTGGAAGTGTCCAAGTATTTTTTTGAATTAATAACTTAAATGTAAATATAAGTTATAACATCTCTTAAACAAAACTTGATGATTTATGTTTGATAATGTCCTTATTAGACGAAACACGAAACCCGTCACATTTTAATATTATACTCTCCTATATGAATCCTTTATATGACACTAACTTATTTTGTGTTGATTTGCGTCTTGTAAGACTAATCTACCAGCGTACACACTCTACGATACTCTTGTGAGATAAAACATTGTATTATTAATACGAAATATTATAAAATAAATGGATCAATTCTGCTGGTATATTTATGTGCCACGTGGTTCTAGGTGTCACATAAAAAGTTATTAAATAAATGTAGAATTTGATCCAATGAAATTTAATTTTGGATACCTTATCAATAATTTTAAAAGAATCCTACCTAATAACAATGACTAGGCAGAAAAAGTTCATTAAAATTATATCATCATCACTACCTTTCGCACCTAATGGTGCATAGGGCACTGCATTGGCACACCAATCGCAGCTTATCTTGATCAATTTTGTTACATGAAGGTAAGATGATCAGTCTCACGCTTCAGGTACCAGTCCAGGGACTATGAAATGTTTTTAGTGTAAAAACACCCTTTTAAATTAAGTTTTCATATCAACCATATCGGGAATCGAACCCTAGACCTCTTGCACGGTAGACAAACGCGCTGACCATTACACCACGAGGCCGACAATTATATCTGCATATTATTATTTTTTTTTTTTTTTTCATTTTGTATCTTGAAATAGGACACACATAAACATATTCATATGTGTGCTGTAATAATAACAATGTAGATACATAAATTTCATTTATGTTGTTTAACACATATTTCTTACCCTTCTGTTTGAATTTTGATTTTAAAAAATCATGAATGTTTTTTCCCACATAATATTTTTTTACTGCCTCATAAAAAAAAATTAGTTATTTCGCCTTTTTTCTAAACGGAAGTCTAATTTTTACATTTTCTCTGGTATTGTGATCATGTTCATGTTGCTTTCCAAATTTTGTGTTTTTCAAAAGTTAATAATCTTATACACAAATATCATATACTATCATGCACTGTTTGAAACAAATTATTAATGTCGTAATGAAACTTTCTTTTTCATACAATTCTTTCTCTGTTTTTGATGTGTATTATTATTATTATTATCTTATCTCTTTCTGATATTAATTTATCAAATATTTTTGTGTACCGTATATTATATTATTTTCACATATATACTTACTGTTAACTAATTTTCATTATTTGTTTTTAAGATTAATTTGTTAATAACATTTTTTTTATACGTATATATGTGTATATATGTGTGTATATATATATTTAGAATTCTTAAAAAGTTATTTACAATTTGTTTTTTAATTTTAACATTGTTCTTATATTCATATTTTTAATCTTTTTTTTATGCAAAGTTTCGCTTTTTATTTTGCATTGCAGTTTGCTTTTTATTGTTTCTACATGTATATAAAATCTTTTTTTATTTCTTTTAATGTGTTTTGTATTTATAAAATTATTACTTTCTTTGTTTGTAGTTACCTGTATTTTTTTTTTATACTTATAAGTGTATGAAAATGTATTATTTTTTTTGTTCGAATTCTTTACAAGTTACTTACAATTACTTTTATTATATCCATTTAAAATTATTTTTTTCTTTTTTACTATGTAAAGTTTCATTTTTTATTTTGCATGGCAGTATGCTTCTTATTGTTTCTAAATGTATACAAAAAAGCATTGTTTATCTTTTAAATTTTTACGCACTATGTTTGTACTTAACTGTATATTTTTTGTAAATGCCCCTTGGGCGTATTGTAAAATTAAATAAATAAATATTTCACGTTTAAATACTTTGAAAATAAATAAGTAAGTTGTGAACGGCAAAAAGCATTAATCATTTTATAAATAACTCTAACGTACAAGACAAAATGACGGGCGCTGGGCCATGTCGGAGTAGTTTAGACGGCAACTGTGAAATTGGCGTCGCGGGTTCCATTCCCGCAAGAAAAAAATCCAAGGAAGATTATTTTTTCAATTGGTCTGGGTGTTGTGGTGTATTTTCACAACCTTCTTCCATATTCCGTCTTTCCTATCTGCTGACAAGCCTCTAAAATAGAGGCATAGATTCCTTTATTATTTTTTTAAAAACAGAATACAAAAAAAAACATTTTGCCTTTATGTTAAGGTAATTAACGCCAGAGACGGAAATACAGTTTGAAAATTCGTTTGTATTGTTGCAATGTCCCGGGTCCTGATTTTGAGGGGCCTTAAGTACAACTGCTTTATGGTAAATCGTAACTATTTTGTAATTTCGGCACGGCTTCAGGTGAGTTGAATTGCATGTAGATACGAGTACATAGCTGATAAATAAAATTACTGTTTATGAAAACTGTTTAGGTGCATAAGAAATATTGTGATAAATAGAAACAAATACCCATATAAGAATATTTTTTATTTAATACGAATCGCAGCATACAATCAATTTAAGGCACATTAAATTCATAACAAACAAAACAAGAGAAAATTTAAAATAAATAAAATTTAAAAATAGCACATAATATATCCAATCAAAAACCTTAACAAACATAAATCTGTACCAACAATATTTTGAGTTTGCCCAAATTTTTGTAGACAAGCACTGGATTAAACTCCCCGGGGAGCTGTTTATATTAACATATTACAACAGAGATAAGGAATATTACCTGTACCTTATTACCTGTACCCATTACCTGTAGATGCCTAGACTTATATGTTACCTTATCTTAAATGTTCTTCATCTCTGTTGTAATATGTTAATAAATCTGTAACTTAGAGGATAAAACACGGGAGTCCACTTTTTGCCGTTTTGAAGTTAAGAATGCAGAAATTATCGCAATAAGCTCTTTTATATGCAAATTAAACACCGCCAACTTTTGGCTTAAAAATGCTTTTTTTAAGTTGAAATAAAAATCTGAAGTTCACTTTGTCATACGCTATTTTAATATGTATTTTTATTATCAAAATAATTTTTATTTTACATTGAAAGTTCTTTATCGATTGAAATTATCTGATGATGGTTTGAAAATCACAAAATCTTGTTTCCTGAACATTTCGTTCAATGTGACTCCTGTGGTTTAATCATTAAGTTACATAAATACAATATAATAATATAATACACACGCATAAATACAATATAATAACATATAAGACATAAGCATGTTAAAAAATACATCAATTGATTATTCGCATTTCACTTTAAAGTGTTTCAAAAGAATTATTTTTAAAACGTGAAATTTTGTAATATAAATTTTATATTTGAAGTTTGAAATGTCCATCGCTCTTGTACACAGACAACCTGTTTCCGTAAATTACGTTAATTCGTTAATAATTAATTCGTACATCCCCTCCTCAAAAATGTTCATTATCTCTGTTGTAATACGTCAATTTTACGTTATTTCTAATTATTTTTTCGTAGATTTTTCGAAACATTAACAAATGAAGCGCTTATCTATTTTTATTCTAAATTCATCATCAGCGCGTTTAGTAACTATGTGATTCAATATTATATAGTTAATTGAAAACATTTACTATTTTCCTTAAATTAAATACTGAATAAAAATCCTTCAGTAAAGCTTTAAAGTACATTTGAAAAGTGTAATATTATGTACAATACATTGAAAAAATACCTATATATTACAACAACAATAATCACTTATATAATCACTTACACTATATAAAATGTACATAGTCCAGTTATGTATGTAAATACGCGTTTTCGTTTTTTAACTATTGTTTTTTGAGTAGTTTTAAATTAACGTTTTACAAAAACCTGTTTTATTTATTGGCTTAAGCATATTATTATTTAATTACAAATACTCGCATATACACAAGTAATATTTTACAATACCATGATATTTGTGTACAAAATTAATAATTCTAAAGAACACAGAATTTAAAAAAAAAAAAGTCAACTTGAATACCTACCATCAAACTCCAAAAAAAATGGGAAAAAACATTAATGAAGAAAATTGTAAATCCAAATTTAAATATCTATGTGTTAAACAGTTTATAAATGACATATATTCATATAATGTTAGTATTAGAGCATACATAATAATATGTTAATGTGCGCACTATTTCAAGATTAAAAAAAAAATTGTTATCGACAAAAGTCTCATTTTCTTATTAGATTTAAAAAATTTAAAAGTTGAAGCAAATCCCAATTAGATTGTAAAAATAGTAGGTAGGCAAATTGGGAAAGTACATGGTAATTTTATTTCAATTAAAAATTCATCGCTGATGTTTGTATCTCTGTATTATACACTTAGTGTAGAGTTCCATGGTACCATGACCGACATCTGTTGATGAAAAATATACTTTAAAAAATTCACGAAAATTAAAACCTTGATATGTGCGACATCTATTGGTAAAAATAAGAGCATCTTACAAAAGAGTGTGGTTCGATTACATGCTTACACGCTGACATCTACCGAATAAAATTGTTTACACAACAGACAATCTGCAACTCGTATTGCGTGACATCTATTGGTAAATAATAAAATTATTTTGAAAACAATATCGCTAGTGATAAACTTTTATTACTTTTTTCGTCAACAGAGGAATTTTGTTATCCGACTGTCCCTGAGTATTTTTTTTTAAATCGGAGTTTCAAACGCAAATTTTAAAAAAATTCAAATTAATGTAGATACGTACATTTTAAAAAAGTTTTGGTTCCAAGTTCAAAACAAAAAAAAAGTTATACATTCCTGTCATCTATATTTAGGTTACTTATAATAGAGAATAATTAATTGGTCCCTCTTGTATGTTGAACTTCTAATTTTGTCACGTAATGTACATTTCACTTTCAAAATATGTCCAATAATAATTGCTTACCGTCGCAGCATCACTGTAAATGTGTTACTCTACACAATTAATTGTATAGTAAGCAGCATATATTTTGAAAACAGGTCCAATTTCATAGTATGCCGGTCGAAAATACATATTTTTTATTGTGGTCTTTTACCAAAACATGATAACATCGGCCGAAAACAAGTTACAAATATTTTTTTTAATTTAATAATAAGCATATAAACAACAAAACCACCCTTGAGGTGATTTTCACAAAAATGCCGCTATAAAATGTTACAAACAGAATTAAATATTGGAACGCAGCTCAACTTTAAATGTCGATTATTATCAGTATATTGGTGCACCTGTTAGGAAGTGGAAAATCTATGGGCTAATCGCCCAATGATAAACTTGTTTTGACATTTCAGTATTTTGACACGATCGAACCGCCTTGACAATTTCAATATCTGTTTTTACTGTGCAATTAACATAATTTAAATCCAGAATTGAAACACCAGTAGAGTAAGTGTGTTTTGTATTATTATCACCTTTTAAAAGTATTTTACTGAACTACTGTTTGTGCGATTCTGTGATACATTGCGAATGAATAATAAAAATGACGTATTGCAATATCCCATATTACTCATTCAGGCAAGAATCACCAACATACAAATACAATGTACTTTTTCTGTCTGTAAAACCATCAGCTGAATACTTAGTCACGGCCGATATGCATTTTTTTATTATAAAGTGGTAGTATTTTGATCGGGCTGAGAAATTCCATTGTTCTTTCAAAATAATTATGAAAAAAACGTTAATGATGCGTTTAAATTTTTAGATTTTTGTAATGGGTCAGATATTAGATATTCACAGAGATATTAAGATAATTCAACCCCTCAACATGCCACATACTCCCGAAGGAAGAAGATATAAAGCTGAGGAAGTGGCCGCAGATAATGGTTATGTCCTGAAGGATGTTTACCTGCCTGAAGAAATATTGGTGTTAATACTAAGTTACTTGGATAATGAGGCCTTGAGCAAGGTGCGCTATGTCTGCCGAAAGTGGTGTGAACTTATCAGAGAAGAGGTATGGAAAGTGAAGGCCGAACGGGAACTATCAAAACGATTTCGTAAAATAAAGCCGTACCGGAGGTTCCCAAGTCAGGTCTACCAAGGAATGTGCTGGAAGGATGCGTATGATAGAAATTTAATAAAAAATCATTCGGGCCAAAATAAAAATAATCAATTCTGGAAAGTTCTAATAAATGGTAAGTCAATAAATATTTTTTCGCATATTTAAATATATTTATAGGAATATCAATTTATCTTGGAGGACCAAAGTTTTGTTTTTCTGGGTAATGGTGCCGTCCATCAAAGCAATCCAAGATGGCGGCAGTCATGAAATCTAAAAATTTTTTTTTATTTTTTTTATTTATTTTTCTTTTTTAAATTCAAAACAATTTTTTTTTTAAATTCCCGCCAAACTGCAGAAGCAGTTTTTTTGCAGGGATTTCTCTCTTTAAACATTTTTGTAACATAATATAATAAATGTTTACATAAAATATTTTTTTTTAAAAATCTTAAAAATATCAATAAAATAAAAGTTTAAAAAAAAAATTAAATACAAGTTAATCAAGTCTTTTTTGAAAACGAAATATATAAAAAATAATAAACAAACACTTTTTTTGACACTGTTTTAAATTGTTTGGTTTCCCCATTTTTTTATATTTTTTTTATTTTTTTATAGACTAAACTTAGAATTTAAGAAAAAGATTTTTAAAACCAATTTTACTTTGTTTTTATTCATATCACTATTTTTTATTTCGTCCGGGAGTCTCTTTACTATGCGAGGGAGTATATACGCCCTGGTCGTCTCTCCATACGCATTTATGGCTCTTCTTTCTATGAAGTTTCCTCTCGCTTTTTGGCGCGTTTCATGCTTATGTGATATTGGCGTTTTATAGAAATCCATGAAGTCCTCTGTTACCAGGCGATAGTATATCATATTCTTTTTTTTTGAGTTTTTTCATTTCATTTCATTTCAATTGGAGTGTCAAGTATTCATCTAAGGGAAGGTTCTTACCTCTTGATAGAAAAGATACTTATATCGTAGACTTAAATATGTCTGTCACGGCACCGAATAATTATGAAACCATAATATTGTACTCCACATTTCAAACTCATTATCTGCTTAGCTATTTCTCCTTATATGGCATTTATAAATGCCACACTATATTATTAGGTGAATAATATACTATGAATATGTAAAGAAGTCATCCAACTATTGATTTATTTAAGAAATCAAAACTTAGTATATTAATTTATTATTATTGTTATTTTGATTTTAAGGAAACAACCTAAAGTTGATATAGTATATATACTTTACTTAAATCTATTTTAATGATAGTAACTAGCTTTTCCAAAACAAAACTAGTCCATTTTTCAACTTGTTGAGACTACACGTTGGTCCAGCTCTTGTAGCAGCTCATTCCAACCGTCAACAACCCTATTGCTCAGAAAATGCTTCCGTGGGTTTAAACTGAATCTGGTTCTCTCCAGCCTGTAGCTTTGACTGTAGCCTCAAAGTCGAGCATCTTGTTAAAGTTTAAACATGGGATCCAAATTTGGGCAGCTATAGTAACTGTTAAGTATCTTGATGACTCTTATCATGTTTTTTATAAAATTAATACCCCAGTCTATCAGATTTTATGTTATCAACTAAATTATATTTTTTTTTGAACTAAAGCATTGAACATTTTGAGTTTGTCTAAATGTTTGTAGACAAAAAACTAGATTTCACCCCCTAGGGAGTCATTAAGATTGACAAATTAAAAAATCAACAGATGGAATAATTGAAGAAATATGAGTGTTTAAACATAGGCAAAATGGTGAATGTTACAGTGTGTAAAGTGGCCATTTAAACCAGCCAATGACAGGTCATAAGCCCTGTAAATGCCTAGACTTCCATATTCCCTTCTGTAAAATGTTCTCCATCCCTGTTGCAGTTTGTTAAGCATTAAACTTTACAGTTAATGTCCGCATGATATTTATTGATAGGAGGAGATTCTTGGAAAGTGGAGACGCCCCCTGTAGGAGTAACAATTCCAAAGAATGAGTTGACACGGGAACCGCAGTCTTGTTTTGTCACTTCATACCAGAGTTGCAGTAAACAGCAGCTCGTGGACTTGTGTGCGGAAGGCATTCACCCTGACATACTGGACACCTTCCAACCAGATATTGTCGTCTCAGAATGGTGAGTAACTTAACTCTTATCTATATAAAGACCTTATTGTATCTATGAGACTAGTATTATAAGCGAGGCAATAAATAACTAGCATGTAACAGTCGCCAACAGCAGACTGTTATTATTTTAAATTACAAATTCTTCACGATTCAATTTTAATCGCGTACTAACTGAACTTTTTGCGTAGATATTTAACATATCTGTTAATTTTATGTGGTTTTGGTAGCATTTTTTTGAATAACAGATTCTTTATTACATTTAGATTGCTCCGAACAGCAAAAAATAAGTTGTCAAGACCAAAGGGGCAATATTTCTGGGTGCCCGAGATCTTAATAATCAATCAAAGCCTGTAGAACCGATGAAAGGAGGCCCGGAGGGCCGAATTTCCTAACATGTAACAGTCGGTGATAGCCAACTGTTGCCTTCCAGTCATACATGATTCATGTAGTACCATAATGTATCATACTCAATTATTAGCATAGTATCATACATGCCTATTGTAGTATAATACATGGTTCGGTTACATACATGGTTAGGTTACATACATGGTTATAAGATTAAAGATTACTATTGAAATAAATAAAGACGGGTCACTAAAATTTAAATCATTGTCAAGTGAAACGGAAAGTCTATTAATGTCTGTCAATAGTTCAGCTTTTCTTGTTGAGTCTCCTGTGGTTTTCTATATATAAAAAAATCCAGAGATCCTAAAAAGGCCAGTCATCTATTTTTCAATAATACATATATGTCTATCATATATCTATTTACTTATTTGCTTAAAACATTTTCATCTTATTTAATATTCATATTTGCACCTCTTATATGGATGCATTTCTGTGTTTTGTGTTATTTTATTTATTATTTAATTGTTACATATTTATCACAGCAATTAAAATTTAATTATTTATACAATAGGTTAATCGAGTAGTAAAAGTATACATACATATTTTTTGTTTTTGCTGGTGAGTCATCTAATCTGCCTAACTAGGGATAGCTTCCCCGTTCTAAGGCAGTAAATAATGTATTTTTGAAAGTTATTTTTGTCAAAAATATATTTACCTAAATAAGACATTTTTATCCATTTTGATAGTTTTTCAAGTTAAGACACAATACATATAAAATTATTTATAAATGAGATACACATATAGACAGTATTATTACTAGAGCACACATAAGAATATGTTTATGTTTGCCCTACTTCCAGATTTAAAAGTAAATAATAAATACACCACTAATACCTAAATCCTAAGTCATTATCAGTAAAACTAGAAATCAACTTACATCCCTCTACATCAGACAACAATTTATCTGACTCCCCCCGACTAATACAGATTAAAAATGCAGCCAGCAGCTTCCTCAGACTGGCAATCCCACGACACTTCCATGAATCTAGGATAAGGTTATATATCCTTGGGCTTATATAGTATTGCTGCCTTCGAGTCAAAAAAGTTATACATCCCTAGATTCTTTACTGAAATAAATCTAAATAAATTTGTATTTTTGTAAAACCTTAAATATGTCATTTGCGTGCAGGTATGCGGCGAGGTGGGACTGTGGCTCTGTGTACGAATTAAAGGTATCTCTTCTTGACGACATGGGAACAGAAAGAAGCATGTTTGATTTTCAGTTTCAAGTTCGGATGACCAACTGGATGGCTGGCTGGAAAGAGGTAGAGATTTAAATATTTCTGTATATCGATTTTTAGTCAATGCTTTATTTTATGTTTGATCTTTAGTTATCCAGAGATCAAACACAACATAAGTTGAATGTTTTATTAGTTCTTAAAACACATTTTACTATGTTATGTATATATGATTATTGATTACATTTGAAAAGTTTATACTGTCTACTGAATTTGAAAAATTATTATTCTTTTAAATATATTTTTAGTAAATAGATTGAAAGGCCTCATAAAATCAATAACAAAACATATTATAGGAAATGCAAAAGTCTCACATAATCATGATTTATTTATTTTTTCCCTCTTAAACTGGTGTATAGTATATGTAGATAGAATCTAAGAGTTACTAAGCTCAAACACACTCTAGAAAAGAATTGTAATTTTGTTTAGACTAGTATACAGATTTGTATAAACTTCATCATCATCATCATTATCAAACCCTCATCCACACCCGCTGGTGCAAATGACACTGCTTTGTTAAATAAAATACAGCATATCTTGATCACATATATTACAGGAAGGTAAGGTGATCAGTCTAATGCTTCAGGTGCCATTCCAGAAACAAATAAATATTTCAGTGAAAACCACCTCATAAACGAATATTTAATGTCAACCCTTCCAGGAATCAAACCTAGAACCTCAAGCATGGTAGGTGAACGCCTCAATCACTGCACTACAAGGCAGACTTTTCTCCACTCGATTTCCTTTTTAAGGATTTTTACAGCAAGTCAAAAACACTTTTTCAGGATTCTATATAAACTTAAGGACACATAAGCAATATCTTAATCAAATATCATCATTTGAAAATTGAATAGATGCTAAAATTTGATTATAAACTACTACGTTACATGTTTCCTTACTCTTCTTATATGAATTATTTATATGCCCATCCGTAATATGTATCAAAATGTCTAGAAGACTGAAAACCCTACACAATAATTTTCAGGTTAAACATAAATTTCAAAACTATGGTCCCGGCGTCAGGTTTGTGAGATTCCTCCACAGCGGGTGTGATTCCCAGTTTTGGGCCGGACATTACGGATCCAAAATGGCCAATGCCAATGTTTTTGTTGATCTCCAGAGTATAGAAGAACATCAATATAAGTCGGCCAAAGATGAAATGGTGAGTAAAAAAGAAAGAAACAATTTATTACATAACTATCAAATATTTATTTATTTTATAAACGCCCAGACAGCTTAAAATATACAGTTAAAAAGTACATAAAGTATTATAGCAATTGACATGAAATAGAATCATAATTATTTCACTAAATATGTTAATAATTGCAAAAAAAGGAAATAAAGTTAAGATGAATAGAAATTAAAAACATATTAAAAAGAGGAGAATTGAAGGAATGGCCATTCAATGGAAATAGCCGATTTGATTGCAGCAGGAGTGGTGTGGAGCAAGTCCAACAGCTCAGAATAATTATTAGCATAATATGTTTCCCTAATATCGAATTACCAAGGCGGGCATTGTATAACAAAAGAAATTAAATTATCATCATCATTCCTTTTGCGCACCTATATGTGGTGCATAGGGCACTGCATTGCTATACCAATCGCGGCGTATCTTGATCATTTTATTTTTGTTACATGAAGGTAAGATGATCAGTCTTACGCTTCAGGTACCAGTCCAGGGACTATGAAATATTCTAGTGAGAAAACACCCTTTTAAATAAATATTTTATATCAATGGTTGATCAGGAATTGAACCCGAGACCTCCTACATGGTAGGCAAACGCGCTGACCATTACACCACGAGGCCGACAAATGAAATTATACTAAGAAAAAACTAAATAATGTATTTTTCTTATTTTAATTCAAATGTAGTTTCACCAAGAAATGTCAGTAGAGAAGCTCAATCTAATAAGGCCCAAGACACAAATTACCGGGATGCCGACGATAAGTATTTTATATACTCACCCAGTCCCACATTCCGCCTTAATTTTTTTTTAATTTACAATTTAAACCAACATGCATCCAGCCCAAAATATTTCTCCTAGCTGATAAATAAATTAGTAGATTGTTAGAATTATTTCGGCACGCCACCGCCGGCCGTGTGTCAAAACTACAATATAAATTTTTATGGAGACATGGGACTAGCATTTTTAAATATTCCAAAAAGTTTGATTGAATTACAATAAAAATTTTATTACTTTGAAGTAAATTTAATGCATTTAGTGTATTATTTAACTTATTTTATCTGGGATTATGAAAGGATTTTTTAATAAAATGTCTGTAACAGACCCACAGAAAGGGCATTTTTGCATGTTATTATGTAAGTTCCTGCATTTACTTATCATGGGATTTAAAAAATTTAAATCAATAACTTAGATATTTATCTTAACTATCTGTATAGAATTAACAGTTCAAGCATCAGTAATATTGCTTCTGTTGGAATGATGCCAAGTGATGTTTCTAATCTCTGACCCTTAAAGAAATTAAATGTTTTTAAATTACAAAGTGTAGTATACAACATCATTAGCTCATCTAAATATACATCCCTACATTATTGAGTCAAAATAATGTATCGTTTCTCACTCTATGTGAGTATAGTATTATTATTATGCGTAACATATGTAGCGCCTTTTTCGTAGTACAATACGTCAAGGGCGCTTTATAAAAGTGGTTCTATGCAATATTGAATTTGATTTGACTTAAAATTTAAGTAAAACAATTTGTTGTCATTTATACGAACAGTTTGGCTAAAATACATAACACCCAGTATTAATAAATAATGTGTTGATTTTTAAACAGGAAACAATGATCTATCTTTATGCATTTTTTAAATATGACAAAAGCACTAAAAGTTTAAAATCTTTTAAATAGAACTACCTACATAATACCGTCGGGTTTCTGGCATAAGTTGGTAACTACATTTTACTAGTTGTGAGATATTGCACCTTTAGTTAAAGCTCATCCCAAATCAACAATTGAAATAAAACAGCAAGTTAAATATTATATTATAAAAATTTTTTATTTACTTTTTAAACAAAGATTATTTGGTGCACTTTATGAAGACTTCTCATTTTTTGAAAATTTGTAATTAGAACGTTTGCCAGAAACCTGGTGATATGTCCTAATTTTAACAGTGGGCAAATGACTAATTTTACAAATACTGTCTTTGATCGCATATTTAGAAGAAAATTGTGAATTGTAGGTCACCTACATCATTAATAAAATGAGTTATATATCTAGATATATAAATATAATACATACACAAATTAAGAAATTCTTGTTAGTGAATTATTTTATGATATGCTTTTTTTTGTTTCAGGGTGACTCCTTTCCATTAGATTGAGATGATTTATCAATCAAAATTATGAACTTAATAATGTTGCTGTAGAAATTTTATAAAATGTTATTTTGAATATACTGGTTTACTTGTGATAATATGTATTATGTTTATAAAACAAAACTTAATGTGTGATTAATTTATATACTTAAAAATATATTAAATGCTTTGAAATTGCATTTTGATAATGTTATTATTGAAATAAAAAAAAGGATATTTCATGTAAATTGATTTAAAATGAACAAAAAACAACAAAACAATACACCATAGGCAGAGAGGATAGAACACATCCATGTTTGCTTTATTTATATACAAGGGGGTACCAAAATAAACCGAACTAATATTGTGGTGAGTGGAGTCTTTGTAGTACGGGGTTCTGCTGATATGATCATGTAGACCTGCCTTTTATCAGTCAGAATCCCATGTATCGTTGCTGTAGAAGGTTCCGTTTAGCTGGTGTGATTTTTTTTGTGGCAGTTGTTCTGTCTGCTCGTCGTTTTTGCCATGGATGATCGAGAGTGCGGCCGAAAAGTTTTGCTTCCTGCTCGGGAAAACTGGCACGAAAACTCTTGAAATGTTAACAACGGCCTACAAACATAATACTACGAGGAAAACTCGAGTGCTTGAGTGATTTTCCCGTTTTAAAAGAGGTGAAAAGGCAATTGATGACCAACCTCGCTCTGGATGTCCTTCGACGGCCCGAACCGACATAAATTTTATTAAAATTTGTTAAATCATCCTGGTAAATTTACGACAGACCACCAAAAAAGTTGTCAAGCTATCCGGAGTGACTTGCGAGTTCAGTGAAGCGAGTTTTAAGTGAAGATTTGGGCATGACAAGGACGACTGCCAAATTTTCTCTCACACAGCCCTCTTTGTGTGCCAATTTTTGTCCAAAAAAAGTATGACTGCTGTGCCTCACCCCCCCCCCCCCCCCCTATTTTTTTATTTTTTTTGGTTACAATCCATTTATTCAATTCCTTGCTTATTTTTACAAGGATTTTTTACTTATATTACATATCATAGTTTCTTAAATACTTAAAGTTTGTTACATTTTTTCATAATTTACTTTTTTTTCAAAGTCTTTACATACTAATATTATATTACATTATAAGATATCACTTTTTTTTTTTTTACACGGTTTTTTTTATTTTTATTTTAATTATATTTCATTTCAAATTGTTTGTAAAAACTTAAAAATAGTTATGTTATTTCAAGATACACTGAATTTGCTTCTTATGCAGGGTAATCACACTATAGGAGTATTATATTTTGTTTTATATTGTGGCTCTTGAGTCTAGTTCATTAATTTGTTTTATTCTTGTTACTATGGTTTTCAGAAAAAACACATATGCTGGTCTTGTTTCGTTATGCTTGAGTACTTCTTTTGGTTTATTAAAGTCTATATTTTTCATTTTGCACAGAAAGTCTATTTTCAACCTTTCAACATCAAAAATGCTGCATTTAAAAATTAGATGTGTTACATCTTGAATTGACATTTGATCACAGGGACATAAATTCGTATTTATTAATTGAAATCTGCATAAATACTCCCTGAAAGCGCCATGGCTAGTAAAAATTTGGGTTAGTTCAAAATATCTGTTTGTTTCATTTAATATATTTATGCAATCTTCTACATTGCCGAAGAATATCTTAGTTGTTTTTCCTTTCTTTGAGCTTATGTATTTTTCGTCCCATTCTTTCGTTGAATTTATTTTTATCAATTTTTTTTACATAGGATATCGGAATTTCATCATAGTTTGGTAGTGTTTTCATTTTTGTTGCTTTCTTTGCGAGGCTATCAACAAACTCGTTTTGAGTATGGCCTGCATGGGCCTTTATCCAAGTTAGGTATATTTTGTTTTCAACGTCCTTGTTCAGTTGTCCAACACGTTTTATTGCATGAATGATTTTATCGGCTGACCTCATGTCGCTAACTTCTTGGATGCTTGAAAAGCTGTTACTGTATATAACGATTCGCTTGTTAGTAAGACGTTGCAAACTCCAATTAAGTGCTTCTTTTATAGCTATGAGTTCACTCTGATATACTGTGCATTCTTTAGAAGTTTTTTGTAGATTACCTGCTCGTTTATGTATACTACAAAGGCTGCTCCTACACGGCTATCTAGCTTGCTTCCATCGGTGTAAATTTGAATGTCATGCATATTATCATTCAGCACTGAGTTATTTTCAAAAATCACTTCAATGGCGTTCAAGGCAGCTGGGTGATCAAGTTCACTCACATTCACTAGGGTTTGAATTATTCTGTCGGATGGGATTTCTTCGGCTTTGCCATACCTTTTTACGTTATAATTTTTTTTTCTTTCTGAGATGGCAATTTCTAATGGTTTTATACCAGCCAAAATTAGTGCTGCATCTGTAGAGATTGTGCGATAGCCCTTAGTTATCTTTATGGCAATAAATCGTTGCAGACTTTCAAATTTTTTTATGTTTTTCTTCTTGCTAGCACAATCTCCCCAGACGCTTGCTCCATATGTAAATATCGGTGTGAGTATATATTCATAAAGAATTTTTATAACCTCGCTTTTAAGTCCCCACGTGGCTTTAGCTGCTCTAGCTATTTGTACTTGCTCTAGCTATTTATAACCCCCCCCCCCCCCTATTTGGCCGATCTAGTCCCCTGCAACTTATTTTTATTCTTTTCAATTGAAAATACCTGAAAAGATCGCTTTTTACCTACGTTGGCTGAGGTTAAGAAAAAAACGACAGAGGCGCTGTCAAACATCACGGAAAACGAATTTTAAGGTTGTTTCCAACAATGAAATAAAATATTGGACAAAAACATTATCTCCGACGGAGGCACTTTAAAGACTATTAAGTTTTTTTTTTTTTAATAATTAAATATTTTTAAAAAAATATTAGTTTGGTTTTCTTCAGGGTACCCCCTCGTATTGTTAAATTTATTCAACCATATAAGAATAAATTATTATATGGTTGAATTAACAATGTATTCCTCACTGGGAAAATCCGTGCCGAGAAATACATTTTATTTTAGTTTGATTTTTTTATTTTTGTACGCAAATAATAGTTTTAGAATATATTGTTACAAATCTCAAGCTTAATGTGGGTGAGGTTTGAAGGTCCATTGTATTTCCATTTATTAATATGTTTTAACTTCCTGCTTGTATTTTGTGATGTCCCGTCCCGATCATTTTTTGGCAGATTATTAAAGGGTTCAGGTCCAAGATATAAGTGAGAACATTGACCATATGATGTTTCCATTCTTGGTATCGGCTACACTACTTCGATGGCTTCCCATGTTCTTATGTTTCTAGTTATGGTTTTGGCCTTGTGTTTGTACTAATAACATAGTAAAACCCATTTGAAAATGTGCAGAACATACATAACAGCCCCTGTATGGAACACATATACCGAACTTACCTTATGCATAAATAAATTAATTAAAATGTACATTAGTGGGAATATTCCACAAAACTGTTTCTGCTTACCTATTACTATATATATTATTGTAACATAGTATACAAATATTAATAAGATAAATACTTACAATGATATTCAATTTTTAAAAATATGTAGGTACTACTTGAGTAAATGGTGAGCTTTCCATATTCCTTTCTCAAAATGATTTTTTCATTTCTGTTTAAATACTGTACATCCGATTATGTAGTTATTATAGCCTAAAAACTAAATAAACAAGTTATCTTAAAATTGTGATTTTTTGTTTTTCTTTTCACCAATTAAAGCAATGCATATATATTAAGATTTGTGTTTAAAAATGCAATGACATGTTTTATAGAAAATCTCAATTGTCATAAAAAAAAATATTTTTTAATATTGATACTGTTTAAGGATGGCGGCGCTCAGATAAATGTTAGCGTACACTATTTAAATTGTTAGTGTACTCAGTATTTGTAAAGCCATTAAGCTGGTAAATCATAAAGCTAGAATTATGTCAGTTTTTTTAAACATATAAGAGTTTTTTCAAATAATTTATTCTGTATACTTAACTAAAAATCAGATTTTTTGAGATTACTCTATTTTATCGGATGTGCAATATGCCAATTTCGATTACATTCTGAATTTTGTATTAGTTACTGCTCATTTTTACAAAATCAGTTTTGCATACCATTATATTTGAATATTTCAAAGCTCTATATTATGTTATTTATATTTTTATGTCCAATATATATTTTTTTAAATATTGTCCACTTTAAGGTGCAAGGCTATGACAAATAAGATCCCAGATATTTTTATAAACTGGATTGGTATAAAACGTTTTTTAAACCGTAATCATGTAATGAATGATCAAAATAATGCTGAAAATTTTATTCTATATAAATATACAATATTGTATTGAAATGCAGGCAAGGAGTGTTGTAATATTTTATCGGATTTGATAGATCATTTTAGAAAATAAAAACATTACACATTGTAAAAAACATTTATTAAAATACTTGAATGATTTTTATAGTTTTTAAAAACCTAATTGTACTTACTCAAAATATTGCTAGTTTTTTTCATATTTTAAAAATTGTTTACAAAATAAGTATAAAATTACAAATGTTTTGTGCATACATGATTAATAATAACATTTCTACCTCTCTAATAGAGTGAAAACTCATGTTTAGAGAGGGAGTTTGTTTATCATTCATTTTTATTTTTATATATACATAGTACACATAAAAATATTATATTTTATTTACATTTCATTTTATTATCTAAAGCAGGTTCCTTAAAATTAGATAATATATTCTAAAAGTTACACAATTTTCTACTGTATGAAGTTCAGGATACTGTAGGTCTTGTGTTTTTTTATTTAGATTTAAATGTTTTAATATTTGATTTTTTCCCCCAACATATGAATAATGATTTAAAGCTACAGTTATATTGCATCTATGTAAAATTAAATTATTGAAATGATTTATTTATACTAAATATAATTTTACAATACTGTTATTGTTCTATATTATTTACGAATATATTTCCTAAAGAGTAAAATACTTAATCAAAACATATGCGTGGACCCGCCCATAGATCAGATGAAATCAATGCTTCCGTAAAAATTTTACTACACAATCAGTATCTAATTTTTAATCTAATAAAGTCAGCTATAGGTGAAATCATCTTTTTAATAGTTAATTTGTTTCTTCTTTTTTGGGTGATTTTGGGCAATGGTAGCCGAAACGTCGGAACAAATCCAACACACACGGTATCACCCAAAAAAGAAGAAACAAATTGATAACAGTGACCGTGAAAACCTTTGTACCTTTTTAATAGTTGATTATAAACAACAAACATTTTTTTAGTGATTTTGTTATTAATCCTATCGATCTACAATTGGTTTGATATTCATTAATTGTAATACCTTCTAAAAAATTGCCACCAACCCCACATGCAACCTTTTCAAGTATCTTTTATTTCTCAATTATATTTGTTCTGAAGATGGGTCAGCCGACTCCCTCTATAACTGGCAGATACAAAAAAAAACAGTACGGTGTAAACAAAGACACGTGTTTAAAAATTTGTACATTCGAAAAACAATGCTCAGAATGCTTATACTATTAAAAATATTTTATGGCAGTTCATTAATAGCGATATATGTACATAATTAATAATTCAAACCGAGTCTGAACGCTATCTCCACAATGTTCTGTGGAACAGAATCATGACAGCAAACATAAACTTCTGAAGACTGCTGGTTTTCAAACAGCCGCCTGAAAAAAATGTGCATATTTGAATTTATTTCTTCAGTTAAATAAATACAGATTTTGTACATACATATCGTCAATACTGCGGAAGAACCATTTGTAAAAATTTCGGGGGGGACAAAAAACCTTGCGATTTCATAAAAAAAGGTTAGGGGTAGGATTTGCTTCGCTTAAGGGAGGAAAAGGAATAACCCAATCACGCAGTTCGATTAATTAATTTACGCCTTTTCAAAAGACACATGTTTATTAGGGCACTAATCTACAATAGTTAGAAATAATCTCTTGTATGAGAGGGTGATTGCTGCCGTGAACCCCACAAGTGGTGCTACAGCTGCCGGAGAGTCTCGTTTGGTGAAGATAACTCTGGACCACAGTTTTTGGATGTTTGCGATAATTTGAGCAGGAACGCACAATGGCAACACCAATAAAAATATTTGTACATATGTAAACCCGCCTAAAGTAACATCTCACAAGTTCCATTCTAAGTTTTAGACACTGAGAAGTTGAACATTACCAAAAGCTGTATGAATTGAACTAAAATCACTTTAGTGTGGGAAATATTAAGATGGATTCAGTTATGACACCTATTTTTAAAAAAATAGTAGGCGCAAGGATGCAACGCGCCACTTGTAATCATCCATTGCCCCACATTTGACGCATGCGCCTGGCCACCACTAATATATACAAAGTTAATTATGGCAGTTACGCATGGTGTATTTGTTTTGCTTTTACGCAAATCGAGTACCGCTGTATTGGATTTAGGGATATCTGCGGTATTGCTTGCTTCTTTAGTGGGGATGATTCATTCTCAATATTTAATTTAATGGAATCTACTGGTCGATTTCAAAATTTAACTGCACCAATCAATGTGGCTTATCCCATTTAACTTAAAATGCTAAAAAAACATGATATATTTAGATTTTTTTGGCTCATATGCGGTATTGAACTTATAACACAACAATATATTTAATCTTTAAAGCACTAACTTCAAACTAAAATAATTTATCGTGATTTTCAATGATTATTTTGTTTATTTGTTTTTTTTCTTGTTTCAAAACTTTCATATTTTATTTACAAAAATGTTCAAATTGTTTGTCTCTTTGTCGTCATAATATGGACTGTCGCAGCAAATATGTTTACTATTTATGTCTCAAATTCAGTTTTGATAATGCGATGCATTATATTTAACAATATAATCTGATTTACAAATATTTTTTTTTTTTTAAAATGGAAACTTTTTTAATCACTTTTACTTTTGCTCGTTTAGGAATATATGTTACTTACCCTATCACCCAGTAGCTAAAGGATTCACCAACTTTTTTACTGGATGAAGTTTGGCCAAAGAACTTGGCTGGCACATCAAATAGTATCCCATGTTCTTTAATAGCAACTAAGGACTTGTTTACTGAACTTGATGGTGATAACATTTTCTTGAACCTAAAAAATAGAAATATTCAATGAACTTAAATCAAGAAATTTAACTATTGGACGAGCTAAATAAATATAGTTTTACTAATATACCGTATTATCTCGAATATAATGCGATGTTTTTTTACTCAAAATATTTTTCTAAAATAACATTCGCGTTATATTCGGGTTCAAAAATTAGTGAATTTTTCCTTTTATTCCCGCTGCAAATGCATAGGTCACGTTATATTCGAGGTCGCGTTATATTCGAGGCCGCGCTATATTCGGGCTGATACGGTATTTTCTTTTTCCTCCAAAAACAACAGTATAGCACAAATATGAATCTTCCAACAATGTTTGATTATATCCAAATGCTTGCAGACTGGCTGGATTTCCTGCCTAGGGATTTGTTCATATTTAAATTTATTTCAACAGAGAGGGAAAACATTTTTACTTCACAAAAGTCAACAGATGCAAGAGTTGAGGAAATGTGGTTGTTCAAACATGGACAGAATGGTGAATGTTACACAGTGTGTAAAGTGGCCACTTAAACCAGCCAATGACAAGTCATAAGCCCTGTAAATGCCTAGACTTCCATATTCCCTTCTCAAAAATGTTTTCCCTCTCTGTTGAAATAAATTTTAATATGAATCTTCCAATTATGGTGAAGTGGAAAGACATACTATACCTTATAGTATTTTGTAACAAGGTGTGAATCTTTTGACTTGCTCGTCTAAAGTTTTCTAGAATATGTTTGTACAATTCACTTTCTGATTGTTTCTGAACGTGAACAGTTGGGGCTAGTAACACTCCCCTTTCACAATCCAATCTGATGTAATGAAAACAAACATTATCCATTCCAGCAGTTATTCTGTAAATAAAAATCAAACTCAACCATTAGATTGATGTATTTACATAAAATTATGCTTTAATTGCTACTTAAAAATTAGCTATGATTACACATATTGTCCAAATAACACAAATTGTTATTTTAATAGTGAATAATTTTACATATGCGCAAAGCTTAGTTTGAGAATTACGTCTATTAAAATATGTATAACAAAAAAATATATTTTAAAAATATAACACTGTTATTTTGAACCTTTGAACACCTTTGTTTCCAGATAATATTTTTGAAATTATTTTTTGTAACATTAAAAATTCATTAATATACAAAATTTGTCTGTAATTATTGTAATTACTTAGTACAAAAAAATCCCTTTGGTTTAGTTTTGATTGATAGCGACTCGTGTTCTTAACATTAGCCTTCCTCCTCTCCCAATTCTACCACTATGTATATCTATTTAGTACAACGTAAACATTTTATTTTTGTACCATTAAAAAATTGTTTCTATATTTATAAGACCCCTAGAAACAGATTAACGATGAATATAGAGGTTCCACTGCATAAATATTTACTTTAAAAGTTATAATTTTATTTACTTTTTCATTCAAACTGTCGTCAATGAAATTTATATAATTGAATTCTACCACAATATGCTCGCAATATAAAAAAACCAACCTGTTTATCATCTCAAATGAACAAACCTTTTTATTTATTATTTTTAAAAAAAAGGTAATTTGTCAATATCGTAGTTTAAAATATTTTGGCAACATTAACAAACAGAAAAAGAAACACCTATGCATTTGAAAAATATTTATACTGACGAAATTTTAAATTAGTAAAAACACTTGCAATCTTTGAATATGTTTTAGACACTTACTTAGTTGGAAGAGCTAAATCCATTTTCTCTAGAAGGGATTGACTTAAATCAGATAAATCATAACCCCCACTGTATTGACTGTTTGCCTGAAAACATTAATTACATAATGATAAATATTAAGAGCGTGTGGCATATAATTTTGATCAATAGATTTTTGAACATTATTTTTCTGTCACTCTCTCACAAATGCCTCCCCGATACCTAAAATCGACATTTCTTTGTCCCATGTTCGCACCCCAAAACTGAACTGATTTTAATTATTTATTTGTTAATTAAAAGAAAACAACAGCCATTATAACAAAAAAAAAAATTACAAATAAACTAAAATTATAGGCCAATAATAGTTTTCTATACATTAATAAATACAATGTCAAAAAAAGAAGAAAAAGCGTACCTTTAAAAAGCCACTCCGCATCATCCCACACGTAAAAAAAAACATTACAATAATAATGAAATAATAAAAAAATAAAAGAAAAAGTTTTTTGTTTACTCGGACTTGAGAGTCTTTTCGCCGGCGGATCCATACCGAGTAACCCCAGATCAGCCTTTCCTTCTTTTTTCTTTCAAACAAGAGAAAATAATTGAAATATTAAAGCGTAAAAAAAATAAAATATTAAATAAATGTCAGTAGAAAAATTCAATCTATTGAACCGATTTTGTTGTTTCTTTTAAAAAAGATTATCAGAATTTTTTTTTTTTGTACCGGTACCTTTTGCGTTTTTCAAAAATAGTTAATAATAATTATGGATAACTTATATAGCGCCATTTTCGTAATATAATACCTCAAGGGCGCTTTACAAAGTGATTATATAAATATATAAATTTCATTTTAACTTTTTTATTTAAGAAAAATGATGTACTTTTTCATATTACTTTTTCACCACATGCTTAGAATTTATTCAAATGATTTAGAGAACAAGTGGGTTATAAGTTTCTTCCGAAACATCAGTTCACTCTCACAGTTATCATATTTGTATATACACAGACCGATGAGGTTTCGATTAAACAAATTTTGGTTAAACCGGAAAATATGTATATAGCGAAAATGTGCGGCATAGAATGAATAAAAATATAAAATTTCTAGACAAATTCCTACGTGATGCAATACAAAAAGTATTTCGGTGATTCGATTGATCCGGCAATTCAGTTAAACGGGACTGTCATGTGGTATGTCTGAAGATGGCAGTTAAAACTGGGCGCTTTCAAGGGTTTTTGGAAGGTACAAGGTCCTATTCAAAAAAATAAAATGATCAAGACAGACCAATGGTAAATACCTATAGTGTGTAAAAAAAACACTGCTCAAGTGCCATAATCCAGGGAGAAAATAAGGGAATATGTTTGAGTGAAGAAAACTCAGATCGCGTTTTCTCCTAATAAATGTTATTGTGAAAAAACAAAACTTCCTGATTGGCTTAACATTCTAAAGTATGTATTATGATTAGTATTTTCAATAACATGTTTTTTATTCTAGTAAATATGTAACATAAAATAATGTAATTTAATCATATAAATTTGAAAATTATAAGCACGTATGTGTAAAAAAAAAAATTCTTTGCATCATTTTTAATTTCTATCAATAACATGTGTCCAGGTGGATCAAAATACAGTTGTGTGTAATAGAACCAAATTATACTAAATAAATAACCCTGGGCAAGTGTTTTTGACTCGAAAACTAAATTGGGTTAAGATGACTCCATGTTAGCGTGTTCGCCTACCATGCTTGAGGTCCTAGGTTTGATTCCTGGCAAGGTGGATGTGAAACTGATTATTTCTGAACTGGCACCTGAAGCGTAAGACTGATCATCTTACCTTCCATGTAACAAAAACGATCCAGATATGCTGCGATTGTAGTACCAATGCAGTACCCTATGCACTAATAGGTGCAAAAAGGAAAATGATTATCAACAATGTGTTTTTATCTAAATTATTTTTTTCTGTAAATAAATAGCCATAAAAGATTTTTACCTCACAAGCATCCCATTCTGCATCTGAATCTGAAGAGAGAGAGTTTCGGTTGAGTCTCTGTTCCCTTTCTCGCGCTACTCTCCTTCCTTCCACCCTCTCTTCTCCGATTTCACTAGAAAATTCCAATACAGTTTCTACTTAGAATATTATATTCACTGTACATTATTTTATCACTAATGAAGACGTCAAATGCCCAAAAATTTACAGAGACTTAAATAAAATTAGACATGCCCTGAGCCCTAAAAAATTATTACACTTAAGTCATGCCCGAACGCTCAGTCATGCCCAACGCGTACTTAGTCGTTCTTCGACCGCCAGCTAGGCGTGACATTTAGAATCTAAACAAAAATACCTGCTTGTGTCATGAAAATGTGTTAAAACCTTTTAGATAAACTTTGTAAAAAGGATTGTGTAACTTTTCATCGGTAAATTCAGTTTTGTAGTGAGAAGATCTTTTAACATAATTATGAATCCCCGTACTGCGGGCCAACTGTTTGTGACACCCGATTTTTACTATTCTAATCATTTATATCAAACTTATTAATATTTATTAAGTATGTAGGTGCATATACATAATATGTGTTTGTATGTTAATTTTGAACCAACAAGTGTTGACCTTGTAAAAAAAGGTCAACACATCTCAATAGAAAAGATCAACAACTTTTGAACTTTTCGACTTCATAATTTCAATTACTATCCCTGATCTTACTGATGTCAAATTTCGAAGGAAGTAATAAGCAGCGGCGCCAGCAAATGAAAGCTAAAACAAGAAGAAATCATACAATGGACTTATCGAATATGTGTCACTTATTGAGGACAACGACAGGGCCTGCATTGAATAGAAAAATAATTATATGGGTTTTTTTATTATTGAGTACCATTGTATGTTTATACTCTGATATTATTTGAAATAGTTAATTGCGATGTACTCATCTCTGATTTGGATATAAAATCAACACATACTGACCAATTCACCAACTACATACTTATATTTACGATAGTTACTACAAAGAATCTTTATAGTGTAAACCAAATAATTAAGACTTGCATAAAAAATAAGACATATATTATAATATACCTAGTACTTTTCTGGCTGCCAGAGTCTTCAGAAAAGGTAATATCTAAGTTGGACATAGAGCTTGTAGTCGGATGGTGAGATGAGATATTGCCTTGTAATTGTATAGGTGATGTGTTAAAGCTTTCATCATTTCCAGAAGTTCCAGAACTAATGTGGTCGTTGGAGTGATGGCGTCTCTTCAAGATCGACTGAATCTCTGGAGATTTCTTAGAGACCGGAGAAGGAACTTTCTTATTGAACGCAGCTGCAAATCCTAAAATGCAACATTCCAATGTCTAAAAAATATATTATAACAGTTGTCAGTTCGAGTAACTTTCAATAGATGGCGTCAGCTGAGTGTCTATAAAAGAGGTCACCCAGGCATTCAGATATCGGCCTGAATGAATTTCACTTCAAATAATTTGTATCTTCGATATATCAGCATTTAATTTATTGGCTTACCTGAGATTAATACAATAATTTACATGCAGTATACACACAGTAAACCTGTCTTATTTTTCACCAATAGCATCATAAATGTTTGCTTTGTTTTTTATAGCTATAAAAATAATATTCCGACAGCTAATATTTAAAATTTTACCCTTTTTATTTTGTATTTAAGAGCACTATCTGTAATATATATTTATTTATTAAATCTATAAAAATAATACAAAATTGTTAATGGTGTGAGTTGTCAATTTAAACTGTGTTTTGTTAATAAATTTAATCTGCATACACAAAATAACATCAAAACAGGTTAAACACCTAGTAACAAACAGACAGTAGATAATACTGTGCAATAAACATATTTCTTACAATAAGTCATAGAACCTGTTAAATAGAGATTATGAATAATAATGACTGAAATAACTGAATATACCATAAAACCGTTTCAATATTTCATGTTTACCTGAATCTCTATTATTCTTAGCTTTGGGAAGTAACAGCTCAGGTTGGGTGAGGACTTGTGGCCGGGCATTGCAATGGAACCACTGCTGCAAGAATTTATCTAGTCCAACATCTATCAGGAGATCCAAACAGCTCTCACACTCTTCCACGTAAAAAGGTTCCGGTAAAATAGTACCCTCGGCCTGAAAATTTCTCTTCTTATTATTATTGATGTTAATATTGCACATGCATACTATTTAATACGGGACTTCGGGAGCTGATGTACTCATCAGAGGAATATAATTCTGTGTGTTGACATTGACTTATTTACCTACAATTTTTATTATACTGCAGTGTTCATACTTTAGGACTGATGTATTTGATATCTGAACAACCATAAAAACATACTTACCTTGTCTTCAGTTAATGTTTTTTACATTGTTATAAGATTTATCAGATAGTGATTTGCTAGTGTAAAATATGTATTTACCTTCACTGTCGCTAATCCTGCCTCCAATAACGTCACCAAGAGCAATTTGCCTTTTCCAATTATAACTATAAACCAGCGGCCATGCGGAACTCTGAAAAACCAACACTTTTGATTAAAAAAAGTTTTAGTTAACTTTTAAAAAATCTTTGTTATATATAACCATATACACGGTTATCAATGGAAAAATAATTTAATCAGATAAAAATTCAACAGTGTTTTGAGTGTGTCCAAATGTTTGTAGACAGGCTAGATTTCCTCCCTAGGGAGTTATTTAGATCTAACAGAGAGAGAAAACATTTTTGAGAAGAGAATATGGAAGTCTAGGCATTTACCGGGCTTATGATCTGTCGTTGGCAAGTTTATGTGGCCACTTTTACTCCATGAAAGTCAACAGATAAATGAGTTGCGGAAATGTGGATGTTTAAACATAGGCAGAATGGTGAATGTTACACAGTGTGTAATTCCACAAATATATTTAATAGCTTAGCATATAATTTATGACTTACCTTATGAGAATATTTACATCTGGAGAGCAAGAAAAAAAATTGCATCATGAAGTAAAACCAACACAGTTAAAATAAAGTAAATCCATATTAACATAGTTAAATCACATCAAGATAATCATTATTGAGAAATATTTCGTAGATACTAAATTTAATACAAAAAAATGAAATAAATAAATAAATTGTTACAATAAAGAGCATTACTATATTTTATTTTATTTTTATTTTATTTCATTGGAAAGCCAACAGACATTTATAAATTTATAAGATACAATTATACCATAAATACATATCATAAAGTCCAATTAGAGACATCCACGTAATATTGTTATTGTAAATGTTGTCACATAAAAATTATACATAACATAAAATAACTAATCATATAAAACTTATAATATTACTAGAAATGTAAATGTAATACATATTATTCAAAATATATCTACTTTTGAATATTGGTCACACAGTTGCACATTATAATATATAATACAACTATAGTTGACCGTACAAAGTTAGTTAAAGATATGTTATTAATATCAATACAATTTAATTTCTGATAACACATATTGCAGGTTCTATTTACAAATTAATTTTTAAAAGATTTAGAAGAACATTTAGAAATTTAAAAAAGAGATTGGTTTCTGGTCTGCGTTACTGGGACTCTAAAATTAATAAGTGATAGAACCTTAAAGCAATCTATCATGTTATTCAAAGTTTTACACATAAAAATGGCGTCAGCCATATTCCTGCGAGTTTGGAGTTTAGGTAAGTTTGTAGATTCATCTGGACCTGTATTTTGAGTCAACCGTCTAAAATTGCAATATGATATAAATTTTGATTGTATAGATTCAATTCAGTCAATGTATTTTTTGTGTTGAGGGCTCCAAGCGGGAGATGCGAATTCTAATTGACTTCGAACATATGCAAAGTAAAGAGTTCTAAGAGTGCGCGCATGATTGAATTCTCTCCCTATACGGAAGAGGAAACCTAACATTTGGTATGATTTTTTCACAATTGAGTTGACGTGCCTCAAATGTCAACTTATTGTCAAGTAGAACCCCGAGATCCCGCATCTCATTAACTTTAGTAAGTACTTGATAGTCAAGGCAATAATTATGGATGATTTTAAAGTTGTTGCTTGAAAATGTGAGCACAGAGCATTTTTTAATATTCGATTTTAGTAAGTTTTGTTTACAATATAAATTTAATCTATCGAGATCTTCTTGGAGTTTGACACAGTCTAAATTAGATTTTCATGTCATCAGCAAAAAGTAAAAAATTTGCAAATTTAAAGCACTTACTAATGTCGTTGATAAAAATTATAAATAGTAATGGCCTAAAGCATGACTTAAATGAATATGTAGGTACTATGAATATATTACTTGTAAATTTCAATTCCATTAGTCTGCGGTCCAGTGTCATCACGCATTCCCCGGTTGCAACTACTGACAAAAACCTCCTTCCAAACAATTAGGTTCTGTACACTCTCGTCTCTTGAGATGGACAAAAACCCCTGCATTCGAAGGAAGGAATGAATATCCAATAAATCTACTTCCTGGAAGTGGGAGACAAGCAAATGGCCCGAGTAATATAAGCATGTTCCGATCACCACAAAAAGCCGCTGACAGTCAAATGGATCATCATTCTGAAATTATTAACATAATTTTTATGTCACCCCCAAGAGACAATGATTAATGTAAGTAACATTTTTAAAATTATTTTATAAGAAAACATACCCATTCTCTATAATCAGCTGCTTCCAGCTCAGTAAGAGCGTCGTCGATTTGCAATTGAGCTTCCCAAGGTAAGTTCACAGCCTGTGCCATCGGAAGACATTGCTCGAATAGTGGTTGCGATGGTGACTCACTGAGAAGTCTTATGTTTTCTAAGCGGACCCCATTTTGGCAATCCCACCCATACCCGCAAGTCAATATTTGTGCAAACAATCGAGAAAACAGATGATCCAACTTTTTTACATTTTCGCCGCTTTTGAAACATTTATCTAGACTTTGATAGCAAAACTCTAACATCCTAACTAATTCTCTATTTATATGCTTCAGCTCAAACAAGTTACACTTCTTATCTGGCAGCGCCAATAGTAAGAGTTCGTTACCTCTGGATGTGTAAGCGATGTTTACAAAACTGTCTTTTACAAATACTGCTGAAGATGAAGGTTTCCATTGTTTACATATTTCAGGTATAAGATGGTTAAGTGTTATAAAAGTGCCACGAGATGTGCACAGGAAATTATGTTTCTCCGGGCGAGGATAGCAGTACAAAACTCCGTCATTTTCTGGACCATTTTCTGAGAGACCTTCGGAAGTCAGGTAAAGTACAGAAACAGCCAAATCTCGCAATATTTGAGTGAGAACTATCTCGTGTTCATTAGTCGCATCTGTAAGATGTCTGACCAGGTCAGAATATGTACTATTGGATTTATCGAGAATTTCCTGAGATACCTCAGTTGCTGCGACTCTTTGCAAAACTAATTTAACTTGCTTCTTTTCTTCTGGATAAATACTGAGTATTTGTTCAATATTATCAGAGGTGACATCTTGATGATCAATTTTCTTAAGCCAATCCCCTATTTTGATTTGCCTTTGATTTATAGCTTGTCCTTCTGGTAAGATACCGGAGACCATTACGCGTTTCCCGTCATCAAAAGTGTTAATCGAAAAACCAAACAAAGATTCTATTTGACTAATTCTTCTACCATACTTTAATCTATTTGCAAAATTCACCTAAAAATAAACAATTTATAAGGGGATATTTTAATTTGTACAGATTACCTTTTAAAATTAATATGTATAATTAAACAAATGAGTTAATATTATTTATGACAGCTGTTTCACTAGGCTAGGGTTTCATCAAAGTATCTATCACGACATTATTAACTGCATGTACATAATATATTGTGGGATGTAAATACCTCCATTACAAGCTCTTTAACTTCTCCATCTTGACTCTCAATGAAGGTAACTTTAGATGCGTTTGTTGCATCTGCGTTAGAATTTTGATTTTTAACTGGCTGATTTTCCACATGCCCAGATTTATGTTCTTTATTAGACTTAGGTTTACTCCTTGTACTATTACGACGCTTCAATAGTTTTAATAATTTTCCTGAAACAAAAACACACAGAAGGTGAGAAATAACAATAATATAATTTTATAATCACGAAATAAGCATTATAGCAAAGAAAGGGACATTTGTCCTGCCAATCTAAACTATGAGATTTTTAAAATATCGAAAAATTTGATATTATAGACGGGAAACCGTTTTCATATGCCTAAAATATATTTGCCTGTATCATTGACCACTCCATAAATTCAGCGGAATATTTTAAGTTTAAAAAACCAAAATCATAAGTCCATCCAATAGTAATAACATGATGGATGATAATAAGACAATCGAATCTGTTAAAGAATATATATATATATATATAAATAAATATCTTGGACATATCAAATTAGGTAAGGAAAACCAGACCGCAGAAATACCCAGAAAAATTGCACTAGGTTGCACAGCCTTTAGGAAACTTTATTGTGTCCTTGAAAACAAAGATTTTCCCATGAATTAAAAAAGTGTTAGAAGCATGTATCTCCCTGTGCTTACGTATAGATAGAAACTATAGAAACTATCAAACTAACTGCGAGGGCCATACATAAACTGAAATGTACACAACGATCTATGGAGAGACAAATCCTAGGCGTAAGTCTGAGAAATAAAATAAGAAATAATGAAATCAGACACCGGACTTAAGTTTTCGATGTAATAGATCATATTGCTAAACTAAAATGGCAATTGGCAGGTCATGTTGCCAGACAGGAAAGGACAGAAAACACCCAGAATTGGACCTTCGGAAAGGATAAGTTGCATAGGGCGGCCGCAGAAAAAGTAAACCGATGATATTATCCCCGTGCTGGATGGATAGGAAAAGCCAAAATTAGAAGAGGCCTACCTCCAGCAATAGAGAGATTTCTGAGTAGAAGAGAAGAGGAAATGTTAAGTTAGATGATCATAGGGCTGTTTAGTTAGGTTGGTAAATGTTAGCAAAAAAATAAGTTTAAAATAACAAAATAAAGTAGTAAATTTACCTCTAGAACTCCTGCGGACTGACTGTCTCGTGAACCCACCCCTGTCCACTGTACTAACATTATTGTCTGCCTTGGAGAGAAGACCAGGTTTCGCTGAATCTTTCTTTAAGTCACACACAATGTATACCAACTCTCCATCATCCTGCACACTTGGCTCCCATTCTGGTACCGAACTAAAATATTTTTTTAAACATTCAAATTTTTTTGACCATTGAGCAAGGGTCATTGCTTCTCAAGTCCCTGACATTACTTTGACCTTATAGTAAAAGATGCTTCTGCCCAACCAAAGGCATCTTAGTAGATTAAATAAAGGTAGCGGACGCCGACTCAAAAGATAAATAATATGAAAATGGGATTTATTTTAATATAAGCAGAAAATAATCATTCAACATTATATTCATAAGTACATTGTGCGAGTACCTTCCAGAGTCAGAATAATATGAGCTTGAAGAACCATCTGACCAGTTATCACCATCGGAACTTGATCCTGAGCTTAGGTCCTTTCGAAATCTATTGTTTGATGAATTATTACTAGCCAATAATGGTTTCCTCTCCTGATTTTCCATTTTTTGTTCGTCTGTGTTCAACGTGTCTTGAACCGAATGATCAATTTCATAATGTTTTAGGATAAGACTTATATTGAAAACAAGGAATATTTCGATAGTTTACAAAAACTGCATAAAGTTAAAGTCAAATTAACAACAACACTGTGCTCTAAAGATTTGTTGGCATACTAATGCATCACAATGAGCGAAAGTAAAGTAGCAAACTGACAGCAGTTGACAGTTTGTTGATTTTTGAGTGACAGCGGTCAGCGTTATCAAAGATATATAATTTTTATAGATGAAAAATAAATTATGGATCGCGTTTAGCAAATTAAATATTAACGTATTTCTTTTTTTTCAAAACAAATATGGTATTTTAAACATTTACTGAGTGCTGAATTCTTTTAAAATCAGGGAAGTCATTTTAGAATCGTAGCCTCGAGCATCGCATATTTGTGTTTTGTGTTTGTAATTCAGTGACTTGGATTTAAAATGGGCAATGTCGTTAATTGTAATATTGTAGGAAAGTAATTAATTACTGATTTTGTGGCATTATAATGAACTCTTTGACTTTTATGATTTTAATAATAATTAAAATCATTATCACAAATGTACGTTTATATGAAATACTACCGCTACTACCATCACGCCATTTCCCCGTAGGGGTAGGTAGAGAGAATGGACCGCCACACACGTCTATCCTGGCATACATTCCTAGCTTCTTTCACATTCATACATCTTGTCATATATGCCATTTGGTTCAGTCTGCTTTTGACATGACCAAACTTAAGATTTTGGTTTATCTGATCATGCCACGTCTTTTTTGGTCGTCCTCGTCTCACATTGCCGTTCATTTTCCCCATATCTACTTGTTTTACCATTCTTTCGTCTTTCATTCGTTCTACATAACCAAACCATCTCAGAGACCCTTTCTTAATCTTATTAATTATATTTGACTTAGATTTACACTCTCGCCTGATTTCATTGTTCGTTACCCCGTCATACATTGATTTCCCACACATTCGTCTAAGAGGTTGCATTTCAACTGCGTTCACTTGGTTTTTATGCTTCCTCTGCCAGTTCCATGTTCCACTTCCATATATAAGTGTTGGGACTAAAACTCCGTTTTGAACTGTCAGTTTAGTTTTGATTGACATCAATTGTTTGTATAAAATAATACATCATATTTATGTTTTTATTATATATTTTGACATCAAACATTTTGACATCGAAATTTTGGGAAGATATGTATAAAATCTAATATTGTCCCTTTTAGATCTAAGACACAAAATTATTTTTGCCCTATTTGAGATCTAATAATAGTGATGAATTACAGCAAAGAACACTCTCGATAAAAAATAAAATAAATTATTGTGATCTCATTGGAAACTAAACCAGAACTCCCCATGCGCGAGGCAAATATTAAAGCGGACTACCGTCATAATAAAATAATTTGATATTTTCTTGCTTGCAATTTATTTGTTTACTGAACGCAGCGTATTTCTAAGTATTGTATTATAACACGAACTATCTATATTTGCAAACAACAATGTGGTCTGTGGTTTTTGGGTTAGTGGTGATCTGTTGTAGAAACAATCGAATAACCATGAACCAGCTCTTTATAAAATAATCGAGATTATTCGAGATGGAATCTCATTTTTATATTGTTTACAATATAAAACCGATTATTATATGGATTAACAATGAATCCTGCAATATATTTTCTGTTTATTATTCCCAAATTTTAAAACTTGTATAGGGAGGTACCTAATAAATACCCTTTCAACCAAATCTACATTTGATTTCTAAATAATCTGTTTTTCTGTTAGGTGATTTAACATTTCGTATGATTTATTTCATTCAGGTTCCGGGTTCGATTCCAGGTGAGAACAAAAAAAATGAGATTTTTCTCAAGCCTAGGTGTTATGTGATGTAATCACCACTGTAATTGGGTCTCCTGGCCTGTTGTGGTGCAAAAAAAAAATGGTGTCAATGGTTTTCACCGGCTTTTAGTGTGGGACCCACAAAAATATATTTTACATATTGAAACACTTAGCCTCGGATAGCAAAAAAATCGTCTCGAGGTAGATAAAAGTAACTAGGTAGGTACATTGAAAATTAACCTTTTGATTTTATTGTTTAAAAATTGTAATACTGCACTTTTAATATTTAGGCCCGGTTGTTTGATCGTTAGTAAAAGTAAAGTTTTACTGTAGTTTAATTTACCAACGATTTTGGTTTTACTGTCGTTCTACTATCAGTGCGTTGTTTCACTTGCATTTTTACTATTGTAAAATGTAACCACTGATTTTTCGATCCCGAAGCTCAAAAATGGAATATTGTTCTTTATTCATTTTTTACAAATGGTTACACTGTGGAATGTGACTTTGAAAACGTCAAAACACCAAACAAATTAAACCACGTGACAACATGGCATGTGTACTGAGTAAACGCAACAAAATAACATCGGTTAACATAATGTTTTTTTTTTTTTTTTTTTCAATTTAATGAAATAAAATCCGAGTTACAATAACAATATTATAATATCTTTTTTGAAAGCAAGAATGATAAGAAAAATTAAATGACAACTAAAATATTGTCAATTCAACAAGATAGCAAATTTTAGCTCTGGAATATTATAATGTGGGAATATAATATAATATTTATATGTTCTTTATTCATGCCATTATTTATAATTTAAAAAAATATCCAAAACATTTTTTAAAACTTTAACCGAAATATTTTTTAAAAGAAGAAAAGATTTGACTTACACAAAATTGTCCATCCGAGGTTTGGTGGAATAATACTGCCAAATCGTTTTCAAAATGTTTTCGTTTTCTTGACAATAAGTACAAAATGTTATTATTGAAAGAACCCTCTGATTTATATTGATCATAATAAGCGTAATTCATTCCGTATTCGTAAATAAAAGCAAAACTGAGAGACGTGAGCAAATAACGACAACCGGTAAACGTAAAAAAATGACGCCATCTTGATTATTCTACTATAGTAAAACGTTTTACTCGCCAACATTGGCGGGTAAATTTTTTACTATCCACCGTTAGTTACTATGAATGAAACAACCCATTTTTTACTATTACTAACGATCAAACAACCGGGCCTTAATCAACATTTTAACACTAAATTAATATGAATGTTTGAATAAATAAAAAGTACTGAAATATTTTTTCATTCTCGATTGTATGTATGGATGAGTAAATAAGTTATTTTAAGCATGGGTTGGGACAGATATCGGAAAATAAACAGACGCACGCTCATGATATCGAATCGTTCCCTTTTATCTAATATAAATGCTTTGAAAAAAAATCATTCACTCACTCACTCACTTTGCACCCAACTTGTGCGTTTCTCTTCCACCCGCTTTGTTCCCCGCTCCGGTTTTTGCTTCGTTTTTCGCTGTTGATTGTCCCCGTTGACTGCCTTGACTGCACTTGCCTCTCTGTACCAACACGGGTGGTTGGGAAATCCTCATAAGGACTATTAATTTAGGTTGACTTAGTTGTCAGTTCTTTCCTGGCCTGCAGGCTTCTAGCCCGCTGGGCTAGCCTCCCGTTTACGCCGAGATGGCTAATTGTCAGGAACCAGAACAACGAAGCCGCCCCCTTATAAAAGGTCGGCAAAATTATTGATTCAATTATTTTATGTATTCTGGTGAAATATGAAATAAATAAATTTAAACAGAATTTTCAAAAAAATACAATCTGAAATTTTGAGAGAGATTGTTGCGTCTTTCATTATATACATTCTACTCTAACGTTGCGTCTTAAAATGAACACAAAGCCGATGGAATAAAAGGCATCATCACATATGTGCATCTTTGTGAATTAGCCGAAAATATGTGGCTAACATGTTTTACGTTATTTATAATATTGATAGTCTTAAAATAATTTATTGAGTGTGTCATGTATGAGCCTGTTTCACACGTATTGCGTCAATTCACTCAGATTGGTAAAATTAGAGTGGGTGGACACATGTTTATTATTTTATTTTTTGGTTTCATTTAATTAGTTTCTACTCGCGGGAGAAAATTTTGCTAAAAGAAATCGAGTGAATATTAGTCAGCCTCATGGCGTACTGTTTCGTGAGTTTTTCTACCTATTGACAAATGAAATAATTATTAATGATTACACCTTTTTTTTATTTGACGCTAGAGGTAAAACGTCATCAATTCACTTATAAGAATACACATGCATTCTAAATCGTTTTGTTAAGGACTCTCTCTCTCTCTCTCTCTCATCAGTGGACTGGTTTGCACAACGCCATCTCTCTCATTCAGACTGGTGGAATACACATGCGTTCTAAATCGTTTTGTAAACACCAAATTAATATTTCAAGGTTATCTGTTAGTTATAACGTCTGGCATTCATTAGTCTGGATAATCGTTTTACTGTTAATTCTTAGAAAATGTTGCAACAAAAAATGAAAAAGAATAGAACATTCTATACCTTCGAGTTAGAAATAAACCTTAACAAAACTTCTGGGTGTAGGTTCTGCAGTGCAGACGAGGAAATACCTATACACATGTGAATGAGATTTTTTACATAATAAGAAAAGTCTCATCCTCGGAGAACTAGTAGTTAAACCTGAAGATGTTAAAGAGCTTTCTCCCTACCTAATTGCCGGATACTTTACGGATCTGGACTTGGAGAGGGAGATTAAGCAAAATAAGAACTCTCACCACTCTCACAATAGCCAGGCTCTTTAAAGACCTGGGCTTGGAAGACGAAGAACTACTCACGGGGACCCGTCACAATAGATCTTCACAGATTGCTGTGACGTTGGGAGTTTGTATAGCACAGATATCTACCTTTAAAAATTAAGAATAATACCTTTGATCGCGTGTTTTTTCAATCCTTATAGTCCTATTTAAAATTCTCAACTCACTCTTTAATGCGCCTGAACTACTGAGCTCAATAAAATTAAATATCCCAACTAGAAACCTCAGACAAAACTTACTCTTTCATGCCGATATCCATAGAACTAACTATGGTTTTCATTCCCCTATGCCCAGAATTCTCAGGTCTGCCAACAAACATACCAGTCTTGATTTCTTTGATAACAAGTTGTCTTTTTTCAAACGATCACTGGATCTAATTCAATTATAAACACCTCTCTCCCGCTTCCACTCCCACAAAGTCTACTATAAGCCATTGAGTCTTTCTATTTTTTTTACAATAATTTTCTATGCATAAATGTGTCCATAAAAATGCCCATTAGGCGTATCTATAAATAAATAAAAACTGAAACTGTCGTAATTTAAATCTTATAATTATTTGTTTCATATTTCATGAAACGCTTTCTTTTAGTGGTCATATTGATTTCGAAAGATTTTTAATCGATATTATCAAACAAATTATTCCAATTTATAAATTTTTAATTGCATATACCACGAGAAAATATAAACCATAAACTTATCTTATATTCATTAAATTTACTTAAAATTAGTGATAGAATAATAATATCCGATCTGGTTTTTTGTATAAAGTTATAAATAATCTTTTTGTTGTTCCTGATTTGGTCAAATGTATCTATTTTAACATTAATTCTCTGTTTCTGAGAATTCACCCAGTCGGGAACAAATACAGTGATGGCCAAAAAATAAAAGTATTCGCTACAACTTTATCAAACTTCAAGAGTCAATTATTCCTAGAATTTTTTAAATAATAATTGTGTTTTTAGTATTTTAATTCGTTTTTAATGTTTTTTTTTTTTTAATTTCAAATTTTTATATTAGTAAATAATTTATTGTTTTAAAACTTATGTAAAAGCCCTTTGAGCGTTAATAAATACAATTGATTTCTGCTCCTTTGTTTGTCTTAAATGAGTGAGATCACAATATTTAAGTAAATTTTTACGTTTATCGTAATTTTAAGCTTGCTTATAATGGCGGCCTCCGTGGAGTAGTGGTCAAGACGCTTGACTCACGCACGGAAGGTTCCGGGTTCGATTCCCGGCGAGAACACAAAAATTTAAAAATGTGATTTTTCTCAAGCCTGGTTGTTCTGTAATGTAATTCACCACTGTAATTGGGCCTCCTGGCCTGTTGTGGTGCAAAAAAAAAAACATTCTCACTGTAATACTATAATGTTAGTAGAAAGGGTCAAACGAAACTGGGTAATAAATTTGAGAAAAAAATACTTACGTTAAAAACGTTTCACTAGGGGTGATCTGCTGACATTTAATTTAATAAAATGGAAATTATGAAGAGAAATGACATAATTTTAATTCATCAGCTTTGAAATGGCTCACGCATGGAATGCTCCGGGTTCGATTACCGGTGAGAAAACAAAAATTCAAAATGTGATTTTTCTCAAGCCTGGGTTTTCTGTGCTTTAATTCACCATTGTAATTGGGTCTTCTGGCCTGTTGTGGTGTAATAATAAAAAAAACTTTAATATTAAAAATAAACAGATGGTAGCAAAAGTATTTTTCCGAGCAAACAGAAAAAAAGGAGAATTTTGTTTATTAATGTATAAGTGGATTGCCTATTTTGGGGACGAATAAATAGTTTAAAAAAAATATATTAAAAAATGGAAATGTTTAATAATCGGTAAAATTTCGATGAAATTCAATAGATCGATATTTTTTTTTGCACTTTGATTTACAGCACGGTACACTCGGGATTGAGAAAAATCACATTAAATATTTGTGTTCTCACCGGGAATCGAACCCGGAACCTACCGTGCGCGACTCACGCGTTTTAACCACTACATCATGGAGGCCGCCGGGATATTTAATATATTATATCTGTTAATTTTATGTGGTTTTGGTAGCATTATTCTGAGTGACTGATTATTATTTTTGTTATTTTTTTAAAAAGAAAAATTTATGTTCTCATGATTAACACAAATATTCCAATTTCGGAGGCCATAAATAATTCACTATTAGAAAATGGGAAGCAAGTCGTGTATCCTGTAGAGATAAAAAACATCAGATGGAGCATAACTGTTTTGTTTGTCTGTTAATTTAATTTCTCTAATGGGTGAAATTTTACAGTGCCCGATATCCAAATTAATCAACTTAGGCCCGAGGGGCCGAATGCTTTCTAGCACGTAGCCTACTAGCACGTTGCCTACTCGTTTATGTAAACACTTTATATTTATATACCGTTTACATGCATATGCATAAGAGTGGGCATATTGCCTCATGGAATTTTTTTCCTATCTACCCCAACCGTTCAATTTGAGAAAGTCAGTGGTTTATCAACATATTGTAGGTATATTAAAATATTTTCATTATAAAACAAAACATTAACCAAGTTACCCAGTAGAAGATGCTGTACGAGAGACTACCTACCCCTTAGACATCAGTGGTCACTTTCATTTTGTGAACAATAATATAAAATAAGATTGGGGAAAAGGTAATTTCGTATTTTTCGCTTTATTTCAATGCTTTATAAAAAGTGTTACAATCATTTGATTTCAGTCAAATATGCCCGTATAGTTGAAAACTTGTTGCCAACGATAACTCAACTTCACAATACTCCTCTCGTAGAAGCCCTTGTCCCTTTGGCAAAAAACTCGGACAACCAATTTTCACAGGCCTCTATTGAGGCCAAATTTGTACCCCCAAGCGCGTTGGCCATAGACAGGAACAGGTGGCAGTCACCTGGTACCAGGTCCAGACTATAGGATGGATGCATAAGAACTTTCCATTCGAGCTTCCGGAGCTTCTAGCGCGTCATCAAAGATGTGTGCAGCCTGGCGTTGTCCTTATGACACACGATTCCTCTCCTATTCACCAATGCTGGCCGCTTCTGTTCAATTGCCAGCTTCAAACGGTCGAGTTGTTCACAGTAGAGGGCAGAATTGAGAGTTTGGCCATAGGTGAGCAGCTTATAGTAGAGTATTTCCTGCCAATTCCACCAAACACACAGCAACACTTTCCTGGCCGTCAGTCCTGGCTTGGCCACGGTCTGGGCCGCTTCGCTGGCTTTCGACCATGACCTCTGTCACTTGACTTTGTCATAAGTGACCCACTTATCATCACCAGTCACCATCCGCTTCGATATATTCGAATAACGATCAGCTGTGAAATAAATTTTATCTTGCTTCCTAGTCTGTTCAGCCCGTTGTCATAATCAAATGAATATACTCTAAGGTCATAATAGTAAAATAAAGGCATTATTCGATTGCCATAACTAACAGCCGTTATTTACTATGCACATCACTACTTCAATTTTTTCTGTGCGCGGAATATTTATTTGTTATTTCAATCTTCAATCAGAAATTATTATCGTACCAAACTTTTAATAATGGAGGTTCTGTACTCGCTGGAGACATACTTCTAATACGAATTAATTACAATGCGTAGTGTCAATAACTGTAAGTTGATAAAACACTATATTCTTAAATTCTCACGTTAGAATATCCTCAGTTAATTTTTTACAAGACAAAAGAAATTTCTCAGTTGAAGGTTAGATCGCTAAAACAATTAATGTGTGTAAGTCGTTTATTCTCATTCATGTAGTTAGCGCATCTAATAATGGTATAGTTTTATTATGTTTATCCAAAATATGAAAGTTTTATTTAAAAAATACATTTGTTTTTGTAACTACAAAATCTTAATTTTATCAACATTGTCAAAAGTTACTTTCTTTTGTAACATTCGACGAATCATTATTCAGTAACATACAATTAAACTTGTTAATGCATTTTGTAATGTCAAGTCGTGTATTTATTATAAACTGGTGTAAATTGGAGGCTTGAGCACGCCAGTACATGACAGGAAAATTTTCACGGATTTATACATACCGCACATTGATAATAATGAGAAAAATAATCGAGATAGGTAGTGAAATTTGCCTCCTAATTAATAATATTAATGTAGACATTTGTTCTATAAAATAAGGAAGAAATACAACTTTTGGTCCAAAATTAAATTTCTGATTAGACTGGGATCATAACATTTATTATATTTCACTTTGAATGTTACTGGATATTAGATAAAAAAATCATTGACACATTTTTGATTCTGTGGTTACACGAGAAGATCCCAGCAGATGCTCGTACGAGGTTTTCCTGTATTTTGAATTATTGCATACCCAAAATACGCGCACGCACGACTTTCGCTCAGATAAATTTCTCTTATATGGCCCAAAGAGTGTTCAATGTCCTGGATGAACATATTAAGTTCTTCAAAATGAAAGCCATTTTCAGGAGAGGTGTACAAGTTTGTATTTTTTCTAAGGGAAGAGACCATTGCAGGAGACTGCTGCGAGACATTGCATACATAACAAACATAGAAAGGATTGAAAATATTCAACAAAAATTTTTAAAATACCTAGATTATAAAAACAATAAAATGCTTTGTACTTACAGCCAATCTGCCAAACAAAATGGATTTTTTACCCTTGAAAATAGAGGCACTGTATCTGAATTATGCTCTTTACATAAATTATTAAATAATAAAGTAGACTCTTTTGACTTACTCTCCAAAATTAATCTTAATGTCCCCTTTCGCGTTACAAGAAATATGTATTTGTTCCATCTACCAGTCTGTAGCACTAACTATTATTATTATTATGGATAACTTATATAGCGCCATTTTCGTAATAAAATACCTCAAGGGCGCTTTACATAGTGATTCTATTGTTAAATTAATTTAATTGAAGCTTTTAAATTTGTAATTTAATGAAAACAATTTATTTTGTTGTCACATGCTACGGATTTATTCAAATGATTTAGAGAACAAGTGAGTTTTAAGTTCTTTCCGAAACATCACGTCACTTTCACAGCCTCGCACCTATGCTGGGAGAGCATTCCATGCCATAGGGCCTGCGACCGCAAATGCGCGTTCACTAAATTTAGTGCGCTATTTGCGTAGAGGTATAATAACTTTTCCTCTCGCCGTAGACGTAGCTGATCTAAGCGTGAGACGCCTGTCAGCTAGTTCATCTGGAATGCATAGTTCCCTTAGATATTCCGGAGCAGAGTTGTGCAGTGAGTTATACATAAGCCAACAGAGTTTGTATTCGACCCTCTGTGAAAAACATAGCTGCACAACGCTCTTTCCTCTATCGTTCTTGCTCTAACTATAATGATTTTTTTTCATCTATTGATATATTTTACATGCCTCTTAATTTATTTAAAAATAAATTAAGCCTCATTATTTCTGGCTGCCATACGATCCCACTTACTATTTAATGGTGCTCACACTTACACACACCTGAACACTTACTCCTAGGCTAATACACAAAAACACACATCTACACTTACTCTCATACAAATACACACCCTTTTGTTGTAACACAATTTAATAATACGTATGATTCTTATTTAGAAACTTTGCTGGTCTGTCTTTAAACTGTATTTTTTTAAATGTTACTACATCATTGTCGACTGTTTGTTTCTTTAAAATAAATAAGTAATAGATTTATATATAGTACTATTAAGCGTGTTGTCCAGATATTTATTGAAATTTATGTTTATGTAATAATTTTTAGTAGTATTCTTTGATAATATCCATGCTTCCACTTTCTATTTTGTTGTACCCCAACCCAACACAGGGCTCTTGGTCTCATAGAGTTGGGGATATGTTATATTTTTTTATAATATGTGTCTTAATATAAATAAGTAAATAAAATAAATAAAAATGTCTCACCTTGCATCGACAGCCGAAGTGTAAGACCGACAACCTTGTCCTTATTTGCATTTACCACTGCATTGATCCAATAATAGCTTTAGCACCTTATAAGGGTTAAAACTAGTCTGTGATTTCACTAATCAACTGATTTTATAAGGATAAACCATTCTTCATGTTAATCCATCAGCCTATTTTACGCTTGTATTTTTTACCCGTGTAATGTGTTTTAAGGAGTCTACCTATCCAAATTGTTTTTAACCACTAATCATTTCCCCTTTTTTTAAAATTAAAATTACACGGGATCACCATAAAAATATAAAACATATTGATAACAGTGACCTTGAAAATCTAAGCACCCCTTTAACTCCATTCTCTGGATGGATATGATCTTTAAAACTAGACAGGAGTGGATTAAATGAAATCGCTTTCTTAATTTCTACCATCTCAATTCACACTTCCCATCATTAAAAAAACAACTTGGCAAGAACACTGGACTTATTAGCTCCATAATTTCACAGAAATTATTATTGAGATTAATATTCCGGCGCCCTCCAACATACCCGTCAGAACAGTTGTTCCAATACATGAAGGTGCTGGATACGAGACAACTGTACCTAAAAAAAGCACTTAAACACTTCTGGTCGAACAATAAGGAGGGGTCTCAGCAAAATGTCCATACGAGGTTTTCCCAGAGCATGAATTATGTCATATCCAAAACCCGTATGACTTTTGCTCAGAGACATCTCTCATTTATCGCACTGGGAGTGTTCAATATTTTGGAAGAGCGTGTTAAGCTCTCAAGGACAAAAACTATTTTCAAGAAAGTAGTTAAGGACAAGATTTTCCTTAGTGGAAGGGATTTGAGTAGGAAACTCCTTGATGATTTTCCGAATGTTTGAGTTTACTGTTTACCATATTGATGTGTCATATGTATATGCATTTAAAAAATAAATAAAAACATGTTTCTGATCCTATATTTGTGGTGATATACTCATGTGTCTGTGTCAACTAATTGCTAGTCACATCTCAACACAGGACTTTTAGTCCCATGGAGTTGGGACTTATGTCTCAAATAATGTGCAATGAACTTATGTACGTAATATGTGTATCAATAATGTAATATTTAGTTATCACTGTAAAAATAAAATAGGATATAATTATTAGTTAAGTATACCTCGATCAAGAAGCTTGTGTAGCTTTGAAACCGGTCGGTAGAAAAAAAATAAGTGGTTAAATACAAAGTTGTTTTATATTTATTTTATTGAATAACAATGTCATTAAATGATTTTTTTCTAGAAAAATGGATAATACTAGACGAAATTTACTAACAAAATATAGAGAAAAAATAGTCAATGATTTAGATGTCAAAGACATACAAGACAGTCTGATATCTAGTGATGCTTTAAAGCTCGAGCAGGCCTATATTATCAATGATGCTGTAAGTATTTTATTTTGTTATTCATAAAAGATATGTGAAAAAATGAAAATGTTGAGTAAATATTAGATCAAATCGAAAACGGGGGGTGTATTTGTTGCTGTTAATGTTGATTTATTATCAAATTGTTTAACATTTTACACTAAATTATAAAAATTTGTAGCAAGAAGTCATATGGGGGGTTAAATGCAAAACCGCCACTGTGAATGATCTCTATTTATGGGAAGATCAACAAAACCAGTAGCCAAATGACTATTTCTTTCAATGTGCACATTCAACATAACATGAGTAGTCTTTTCGCTACCTGTTATACCACACACAAGTTGCACATTGAACTTAAAAGAAATAGTCTTTTTGCCGCTGGTTTAGTTAGTCTTTCCAAAAACAGTGATCGTGCACAGTGCCGGTTTTGCATTTAACCCCCTCATATATGGATCCTACATATATTTTTATTGATGCTTAACCCTTACCACTCCTGTGTCGAATGTGGCTCGACATCGTATTTCTTACGCCGACTCCTGTGTTGAGCTTGACTCGAAATTATACGACGCAATTATAAATACGAACCGGGTTGTGGTTAGTGTCGCAGATCGGAGGTCCGAGGTTCGCACCTGCTCTACCACAACTTGGTCCCTATTTTCTAATAGGGAGTTATTTACACACCTTGTTGACAATGGCCTCAAAAATTGAAATATTTGGCAAGATCATAAGATTGCAAATATTTTTATTAAAAAAAAAATCTACAATTATAATATATATCGTGATCATAGTACAACAACAGATGTGTGAAAAATGCGACATTGACTTTCTTTTATATTTAATCTTGAAATGGTTTAATATTCCAGGTTTTAAAAATGCATACATATAACTAACCCAAGTATCAAAGGATATACTTTTGAACTTATCTACATAAAGTGTCAAAATAGAATTTCAACTCTCATGTAAACATGCGTCGTTTTTCTACAATCATGACGATATGATATTTTTCTTTCAAATACTAAATGTGTCATATTCCCAACACTTGAATTTGTAAAACAGGATTGAATTTGTCATATTCCGACTTTCTACACAATTAAAAAAAAATTAAGGAGTGCAAAAGCTTAAGTCAGCCATTTTATCTCCCCACACATAGTATAATTATATTAGGGTTACCCGAAATTGATGTTGTTTATAATGTCATCCATTTTTAACAGTCAGTTGCGCTTCAATCGCGCTAGTGGTTAGTCGTGTTTTGTGTTTATTTTAAGTATTCATACACTTTCTAGCAATTGGTTATAGTTTTTAAAGTTCAAATTCTATGATTCCAATTTATAATGTTTCAATTTGAACCGAGTGAAGAATTAGTGTAAAATTTGATGCTGTATCATTTTTTTAAGAAAGAGAAAGCAACGGTTGCCACTAAAAACATTTGTGATGTATTGGGGGATATTTTGGACGTTCGCAAGTGTCAGAGATGGTTTTCGATCTGGGGATTTCGATTTGAAGAATATCCTTAGAAGTGGAAGACACACTAAAGTGAATGAAGTTATACTGGATACTGAAATTAAAAACCATCCAACTCATTCTATTGAAAACATGCGAGCACACTCGGATATTCATGGTCAATTGTTCAACGCAGTGTTAAAAAAATCGGCAAAGTGTGGAGACAGGGTAAATGGGCACCACATGAGCTAAGCGACGAGCACCTCGGTGACCGAGTAAACGCGTGCGAAGAGCTGTTACAAATGCAATCAGAAACATCTTTTTTAAAATTATGTCATCGCTTCTGATGAACAATGGGTGCCATATTCTACACGACAACTTAAAAGACAATGGTTATCTGAAGGCCAAATACCAACACCCACTCCTAAGACTGGCCTTACCAACAAAAAAGTGTTTTTTTGTGTTTGATGGGATTCCAAAGGCATAATTTATTATGAGGTCCTCAAACATGGACAAACAATTAATGCCCAACTTTATTGTGAACAATTGGACCGTTTATCGGTCGAAATAAAAAGTCCGCCTTTGGCAAATTGAAAGAAAGCGTATTTGCCACATGATAACGCTTGCCCGCATACGTCAAAAATCCCAAGAGAAAAATTAAAAAGTCTCTGAATATTGTTAGACATCCACCATACTCTCCGGACATTGCTCCTTCGGACTACCGCCTGTTTTGTTTGATGCAACATTTCTTGGAAGGAAAAAATTACTCTTTAACTATGATGATGTGTAAAAGGGCAAAACTGAATATTTCAAGTCAAAGCCCATTTTTTTTTTTTAAAAAGGCATTAAAATGTTACCAGAAAGATAAAAGAAGGTCATAGAGAATAAAGGAAAATATATATTGGAAAATAACTTCTAAACTAAAGAAAATAAGAATATTTGAATTTTTTATTTTAAAAATAAATTTAACATTTGAGTTTAAAACTTAAAAATGGACTTTTTATTCTTATTTTTTTGGTCATCTAATTACTCCCCTGTCTGTCAATAGTGACTAAGATGCTTGCCTCATACGTGGATGCTCCAGTTTAGATTCCCAGTACAGTAAAACTCCAATCATCCGGATAAATGAGTGCTATACGTTCTGGAATATGCAGAAATACCCTAAGATAACTTTTACTGCTTTTGAAATAATACAGCGAATTGGAATCACATTAAAAACTTACAGCAACAGTACAGCAAAGTTAATTGCTGTGGCTTCTTAATTTTTTATTATAACATCTCCTTTATTTTTTATTTTCTGAAAACGATCCGGATACTTGACAATTTTGTTGACTGGAGTACGGATACACGGAGTTCCGCTGTAATTAAATATGATATTGATCCCGAACTAGCTTGTATTCCCGAATTCGGCCTGTTGTGGTGCAAAAAATAAAACAGTAACAAAAGTCGTCTAAAAATTAAACCAATATATTATTCTTGCAGAGAGATCGAGCCGAAAGGGTAGGAGTATTATTAGATGTGTTAATACGCAACGGTAACAGAGCTTTTGATCTATTTGTTGATTGCCTGAAGAAAGACTATGATTGGCTGTGGAAGTTACTCACGGAAGGAGAAATATCTATTCAACGTGAAATTGTTGAGGAAACATTTGAAGATGTTCTTAGTAGAGGGGATATACCGAGACTTCCAGAGCACCATGTTGAGAGAGTTGAGTTGGTAGGTAAAATATTTCATAAGTGATACTCGATATCGATGGCCACATGAGTATTATTTTATTAACACATAAACTACAACAAACAAGCTACTTTAAATGTTGTGGTTTCATTGTCTGAATCGGTGTTTTTCAACATTTTTTAATATGCGACCCCTTTACGAGTATAAAAATACTTCGTGACAGACAAGTTGAAAAACACTAGTCTAAATTATTTTGAAACAATAATATTGTGACATAATTACTGTCAGATTCTTTTTTTTTTATGTTTTTCGGATATTGATAATATATTTATACTTAAAGGCCTCTGGGCTGGTATTCCGAACGTGTTTACAGTGCGCTATAATGCGTATTTAGTACGTAAAAACGCGCTACACAGCGCTATAATTTCGTTTGAAATACCAGCCCAGGTGTTATGGCTAAGACGCTTAACTTACACACGGAAATTTCCGGGTTCGATTCCCGGTAAGAAAACAAAAATTAAATGTGACTTTTCTTAAGCCTGGACGGTCTGTGCAGTAATTCACCTCTGCAATTGAGCCTCCTGGCCTGTTGTAATGAAAAAAAAAAATGGCCCAACGGTTTCAAAATTTTATAATTATTTTTCGTACATAAGTAAATCACAATATGTTTTATAAATATTACAGTCTCATATTATAATTTTCGGCAATGCGCGCAGTATCTTATTTCAATTAATTAAATTAGCTTAAATATTTCATTAGTATGAAGACATGATTATATTAGTTTGCGACTATGGGCATATGGCTAAAGTGTGTGTTGTGTGTTAAAAATTCATATATTCTCATAATTAAACTTAAATTTCATATAAAAAAATTCATTAACGTAATAAAATAAAAATATGATGAGACATAATAATGCAATTGTTTGTTAACAATAGAGTAAATTATTTCCAATAAAAACCCTTTAACCTCCTAATCTATTTTTGTTTGTAAATAAACATTTGTATCGCAAGTAATCACTATTCTTTTATATTTGTTTCATAAAACATAATTACATGAATTAATTCACACTACAGTAACTGTTTTTAGAGCATTCCTATATTACCAATTATGTATAGTATTCATAATTTTTATTCAAGCTTTTTTGGTGATTTTGAATTCAATTAAGTAAATTCATATCTCTCTTTAAGAGATTTCACCGATGGTATTTTTTGTAGATGATTTTATGATTACAGCTACGTAATGAACCATTTTTCTGTTGGTTTTTCTTGGCTAAATATTAGAATGGTAATCACGTTAACCTGCCAGTTATTGTTATCCCTAAATAGGAAAAAGAGTTAGACGACCAACTCCATAAACTAAATAGGCACAGAATGCTCGTTCTACACGGGATGTCTGGGAGTGGAAAATCTACCTTAGCGATAAGTGCACTTAGAAAAAACCCCTCACTGATAGTCAACAACTTTAAAAAAAATGTATTCTGGATTAATGTGGGAGACTGCAACTCGGAAGAGCAAATTGTGGCTTTACAACTGAGGTATGCACATGCATGCTGCACTTTACTAATCAATCACTTTCCGTTACTGGCTGCCATTTAATAAATGTACATTCATCGTGTCTCGCTGTTCCAGATTGTATGGAAAGATTTGCGCAGTGGATTTATATAACGACTGTAGTACAATAGATACTCTATCTATTATGAGTTCCAGCTCTCACTCGATAGGAATGGATTCCCAAGGAAGTGAGCATTATAAAGACTTGCTCAAACATGCCTTTGAAACTGATAATTTAAAGGAAACATTATTAGTAATAGATGACTTGCGTCTACTTAATGTAGCTCAAGCATTCGATGTTGGGTGCAAAATCATGATCATTACGCAAGATTCAACTCTCACTGAGAAATTAAATCCTACTATAATAAAGGTAAGTTACAGCAGAATTTTATGAAAATAAAATGTGACAATGTCCGTTTTGTATTTTCAAGTAAATGTATTCTCTCCGTTGGTTCTAGATACCGGATAGTTTGAAGGAATCTGAATCTCTTCAGCTGATATCTCGGTGTGTGTGTCAGGAAGTGGATAAGTTACCTCGGGCGGCACACAAAATTCACCACATTTGTAAAGGGGCCCCTTTATTGATGGCTATGCTGGGCGGGATGCTTGCTGATAACAAAGAAGAACTGTTGCATGATCCTAAAAACTGGAATTATTACATCAAAAGTTTAAAGAACAGAGATTTTTTGTTGTAAGTATATTCCTTTTTTTTAAAACTTTTGTTAAAACTGATAAGATCCATGTCACACATTTCTACAACTTCGGTTAGTAAACTATTTACCATCAATATTTCAATTGGTCAAATTTTAATTCAGATAGAGTTCTATTTTTTTTTGCAGCAGCAGCAATATCTTCAAAAGTCAAACTGGACAATCCAAGTCAACCATTAAGATGTGTATCATGTCATTAGGTGATCAGAAACACATGGCAGCCTTTAAATCCCTCGCAGTCCTCCCGAATAATGTAAAAGTTTCCACTAAAGCTCTCAGTGTTATTTTAGACATGCCAGAAGCTGAAGTTAAACCTTTAATGAAGAGATTCAAAAAGAAATCTTTGGTCAACGAGCATTTCAACATAGATCTTAAGAGCTATCAATACGAAGTTCATGACTTGATTATGGAACATTTGAGGTCGATTCATTCTGATGAAGAATTGAAAAAACTACACGCAACGCTGATACTCAGATATAAAGATGTCTGTCATGAGAAATCACTAGTGCATTTGCCCGATGATGGGTACATAGCTTACTGCATCAGCTATCATATTCTGAATAGTGGTAATATGGACAATTTGTGGGAATTGTTTCACACTTTGTACAACGATATTGTTTTTATAGGAAATAAAATAAGGCTGGCAGGGCCCGCTGATGTCGTGCGTGACTTGTTGGAACATTCCAACAAAATAATAAAGGTAAATGTACGTTCATTAATATATCAACCTATGCTCAATTAAACTCTTTTGAAATAGTTCTTCTCAAGTAAAAGAGATTTTGTGCTGTGAAATCAGATTTTTGTCTTATTTCTTTTAATGATATTTATCCGGATTTTCATGAATGTTTGCACATTTACCAAAGTTTTACTGCTGTGCATATTACCTATATTGATAAGACATGTCAAAATGTGTTAAATTTAGATTGATATATATTGGGTTGATGCAAAAGTTATGACCGTTTTTTATGATCGTAGGTAAAAAAAAATTTTCTTCAGAAATGATGAATAGTATTTTCTTTTAAATGATTCCATTGTATAAAGAATGCTTTCCCTCTACTTTCTATTCAGTTTTGGCCTGGCCAGAGTACAGTGAAGAGCCCTTGTATTTTTTCAAAATGTCGGTCGATAAAGTGCATTTACGTCATTGTTTACTTTATGAATTCCGTAAAGACAATACCGCGAGTGTGGCAATCAAAAACATTTGCAAAGTGTATGGAGCAGATGTCATCAAAGTTCGACAGGTACGATGGTTTGCAAAATTCCGATCTGGGGATTTTTCACTAATTGATAAACCACGTACCAGGCGGCCATTGAAGTCTGATGACGACAGTTAAAAGTCATAATTGACACCAATCCACGTCTAACCACCAGGGAAATCGGATCGATGATGGGAGTCAACCAAACAACCGTATTAAGACATTTGAAGTATATGGGGATGGTTTCGCGGTACGACGTTTGGATACCTCGTCAATTGTCAGCTGCCAATTTATTGGATCGTGTTTCAACGTGCGTTGCTTGGAGTGCGAGACAATAACATGTACCTTTTTTGCATCGTTTGGTAACGGGAGATGAGAAATGGGTCGTGTACAACAACGTGACAAGAAAAAGACATTGGGCTATACCTGGACAAGCCCAATTAACAACTTCGAAGGCCGAAATCCATAAAAAAAAAAGTTATGCTTTGTGTTTGGTGGGATTGTAAGGGTATTGTGTATTTTGACCTCTTGGAACGCAATCAGACGATTACAGCAGAACGATATTGTCAGCAATTATCCAAATTTAACATCGCTCTTCAAAAGGATAGACCAGAATTGGTAAACAGAAAAGGGGTAGTGTTTCATCACGACAACGCGCGACCACATGTGTCTTTGATGACCCAACACAAGCTAAATGAGTTGAGTTGGGATGTTATCAAGCATCCACCGTATTCTCCAGATCTTGCTCCTTCCGATTTTCATTTATTCCGATCACTGCAATTTTTTAAATGATAAAAAAATTGTTACAAAAGAGCAGGTAAAAACATCCCTTACTACATTTTTCGCATCAAAATCCACAGAATTTTATACTAATGGTATTAATAAGTTGATAGAAAGATGTGAGAAGGTTTCAAGAACTGATGGAAATTATATAATTTATTAAATAAATAATACAAATCTTTAAAAAAATGTTTAATTGTATATGTAAAAAATGGTCATAACTTTTGCATCAACCCAATATTTGTAATTTCATGATACTGTTTATATAAGACCTTTTTGCCAGTCATTCTAACTAATGAAACATTTTCATATCTTTTATATTTTAGAAAGCATCTGAAGGTGAATTCATAAATGAGGTAAATAAGTTTATTAGAAACCATGCTCATGACTTGCACCGTTATCCTAACACGGACATCTTTCAAAGTGTTCTTCAACATAGTCAAAAAGGAGTTTTGGGTCAAAAAGTGCATCCATTAACTATGATGGGTGACAACAAGAATCATCTTTACTTTCAATTTCAGTAAGTAATTCATATAATAATGATTCCTCGCACTATGCAATTTCTTGGAAATTCTATTCTGAACAATATGTTATAGTTTTAATTTATTTCATGGCATAGACAATAAGTTATTTGAAAATTTTTGCAGTGGCATCTAATATATATAAATAAAGGTTTCAGCTCTTTAACTTCACAAACATCAACAGATGAAAGAATTGAAGGAATATAGATGTTCAAATATGGGCAGAATGGTGAATGTTACACAGTGTGTAAAGTGGCTACTTAAACCAGCCATTGACAGGTCATAAGCCCTGTAGATGCCTAGACTTCTATATTACCTTCTCTTAAATGTTCTTCATCTCTGTTGTAATATGTTAATATAAAGAACTTCATAATGTAGAAAACAGAAAATCTATTAATGGTTCTCTGAATTATTTTATATCTGGGATCTTTATTTGGTTTTTAGTTTGCACTATATGGAACACAGCAAGAAAACAGCTAACACAGAATATTTTTTAGTAGACTAGTTGTGTTTAGTAAGATGAAATAAATATTCTACGATTTGTTGCAAGCTTGCCTTATTCTATGAATATTTTTTGTTGTATTTTAGAGGTGAGGAAGATGTAGAAGAAAACGATTACTTTACTCTCGATGTCAGAGACTCCATCTGTGTGATAAGATTTTTGGTGGATTATATACTTGTTGGTAACTCCAATGGAAATATAACTGTGAGTACATACTTTTCTTTTACATACATATATTTATCTTCTATGTATTTTTTCATAACATTTCATGGACTGCAATTATAGCTTTGAATCACAATACAAATCATCTAGGATTAACGATACTTTAAGCGTCTCTTTGAACAAATAGTACCTACTGGATTCGACCATTCTACTGCTAGAGTAACTTTGCTGAAAAATAAACCCGCATAAAAAAGCCAATGTTTCAACTAAAAATGTGGAAACTGCTCATATTGTAATTTTTAACCCAAATGTGTAATTGATTATGTTGTTTTAACTTTAACTGTAAATTCATTTGTATTACCACATATTGTACCAAATTTAATTTTTTCAAAATTTTACAGCTGTGGGATTCACTTAAAAACAAAAAGCTAAAAACTTTTCATGGCCATTCAGGGGCCATCAAAAATATAGCTGTAAGCCTGAAGGCTCCATACAAGATGGCCTCTACGAGTGATGATGGTGTATTGAAAATATGGTACTTGGATTACTGTTCTGAAGAAAATGGTGCGGAATATGAAAATGGAGTTAACGATGCTGACTCCGAATCTGGTAAAAGTTTAAAAATTTTATAATTTGTAATCATTTATTGCTCATATGTGAATTCTCATACGAGATTCAAATACAAATCTCAAAGGGAAAGTACTTAAACTTGTTTTAGTATTCAAGCATGTTCTATTTTCCCAACTTTAAGACTGGGTGCTCTTACAAATATACACTAATTTGAATATTTATTAACTCTCGTTCTTACCAAAATTAAAAAGCGGCACATTTATATTTTAATTACTGCTATTCCTAAATATGCCCTTTTTTTTCTGCTCAACTTGGTAATCAGAATTACACAGAAAACATATATTTTTTAATTTTTTATTTTATTAACATTGATAAACTAGTCCGGGAGGTAGCGTTGCATTTTAGGTAGTGTTTTTACGTCGATCAATTGTTGTCTTTTTCGATAGATCTGGTATGACTAATGATAAAACCGAGCGTCAGCTGACGCACCCGCAGTGGGTGGGAGGCTGCGAAAGTGGTAAAAATAAAAAAGCCATAGTACGCCGGTTGAAACGTTTTTTAAAAGATAGTTGACATCACACTGAGTTGAAAAAAAATCGTCAGCTGCATAGTGGAGGGGGGATTATGCATCAGCTGCTCATTTGAACATGTAAAAAAAAAAGTGGTAGTACGCCGGCTGAAACTTTTTTTTAAAGATAGTTGACGTCATAGTGAGTTGAAAAAAAATCGTCAGCTACGTAGTGGAGGGGGGATTATGCGTCGATTTGTTTTTCAAGAGAGGGATTTTTGTGATACGTGTCAAATCTCATGAACTCTGTTTTATAAAATTACAACTTACAATTAAGCCCGAAGGTAATCTAATTTATAATTTATATGTATTTTATAATTTTCTTTTATATTTCATTAGCATCTAATATAAATTATTTAAATTAGGGATCATACACAGTAAAATATTGTGGTTTGAAAAAACGATAACTTTAATATTTTTTTAAGCCGGTTTTTAGCGTGTTTTGATGAGTTCCTTTTCAGGTTATCGATGCATCTCTATACTGGCTTTAATTTTCTTTTTTAAAAACTCAAATCGTCATGTGGGCCAATTATCGTGTTTTGAAAAAATGATCCTCAATTAGCTTGAGTGGGTGGTTCCTGCTATGAGACCTTTGTATTACTTTTTTACCACAAGAAGTTTAAAGGCAAAGTTAATTTAGTTTTAAGCCAAGCATACTGTGTATTTGTTTTTTTCTGAATAATGTTTTATGTTTCCAATTTATTTTTTAATAGAACAACAATGTTATTCTTTAGTGTCCGAGGAGAAAGGACAGAGTTCCTAATAACCTAATGGATTAATATTATTTCATCAAATGCTAAGTCTAGTTATTTATTTTCAGGTGATCGCTTTCAAACTCATTATGATATTCAAGACAGTCAGTTGACCATTAGTCACCCCCACGGAGCGCTTATTGGTATTTCTTGGAGCAAGAATGAAGATATTCTATCGCATACAAACAGTTGTCTAGTGCTCTACAATTCCAATGGCTCCAAGATAAAGGAAATTACACTCGAAGAAAATTATACAATAACCTGTAGCATCCTGTCCCTAGATGACGCCCTCGTGATATGTGGTTACCAGTGCCATGTAAAGAAGAGTAATAGATATGGAATAAACTTATACAGCATTAACTCTGGTGATGTCATCATGACGTTTCCTGAAAATGCTCCTATCCGATTGCTTGCTTCCGTTCCAGGTAAGCTTTATAGAAAACTATCTTTTACTTGCGGCTTCGCTTGCTTGGTATTAGGGAGAAATTAGTTAGGTAATTAATTCGTTTTATCGTTAATCAATAAGAATTTTCCCAATGGAATATATTTTTTCGAGATAGAAAGTAGCTTGTATCGATTGCCGGTCCTCCAACTATCGCTATGAAAATTATATGACGGTCTGTTAGTTTATAGCGACGTAGCATCGTTATTCTGTTCACAAATCCAAAATCCTACTACAAAGCCAAAAGGAAAAGCAAACAACCATAGATAAAGTAAGTCAATTATAGAAATTTAAAGAATTAATTTCAAATAGATTCTTTTAGACATCTAACCTTACCGCCTACTCATTTTCAAATAATGTTGCTCATTGTTGACATATTAAATCATAGAATTAAGAATAGTCCAGAAGGAGCGTAGAATCATATTTGAATACATCGGACTGTGTCAAATAATTCCCCCACTGTGCCCTACTTTCGCCGCGCACATTCGTGAGGTCGCAGCGTAATGTTGCTTGATGGGAAAAAAAGAGCAATCTGTTAATTTCTCTAAAATTTTATTATGCACGCGGAAATATTGATTGACACAACAGAGTAGATAAGTAAAGGGTCATTTAATAAGAGTATTTGAATTAATAAACTTTAAACATAAAATATAAAACAAATTTTGTTTTACATAAAGCGGATATTTTTATATCATGTTAAATAATATTTGATGTTTTGAAGATAATTTCGGTCAAATGTCCACCACAGAGTTGTTTAATCCGAGATCCAATTTTCTCTTATTAGATGAGCAAAGTAGGGTAAAAAAATTTACTACCCTGGCAACACTAACGAAACTCCCATTTTGTTTCTTCGACAATCTGACAGACGGAAAAATAATTCAATTTTTAAGTAATGCATTTGTTATATACACATTTATTTGTTAATTACACATGAAATGTGATTGCATCCTGTTTCTTTAAGTTCCTAGCAGTATTTCTACACTTTAAAAAGACACAACACGGCATAGTTGAATTCAAATCAGGAGTTGTGTACTGAGCGACGTCTACAAAGAAACTAATGGGTCAAAACGTAAACCTACTTATTTATGAGTAGTTTAGTCGCCTTCTGTTTGATGTGCGTATGCCGTTTCTGGACTATTCTTAATTCTTTGTATTAAATATTTTTTTATTGAACTTTTTTTTAATTTGGTATGAAAAATAAGTATCCTATTTTACTTCTCACCTCTCCAGCCATCCCCATGCAAAAAATTATGTCAATCGATCAATCCGTTGAGACGTGAAGGAATCAAACACACTTTTACATTTATAATATGATTATTTTTTTATTATTTATTTATACTTTTACATTGTTTGTAGTCTATTTTTTATACAGAATAATGTTCCCTCACTGGGGTCCTGTGCCGAGGGAAACATTTTACAAAATGTGAAACATGCCTTAAATTAGTTATTTAACAAAGTTAACATAATAATAATAATAGAAATACGTAATTAATCTAATCAACCCAATTATCATTAACATAATAAACAATATAAACTAAAATAATCAAAACAAACATAACCAATTTATACAGACCAATAGAACAAATTTCATAAACAGTACACACATTTTACCTATTTGGCTTGATCCACTCATCGATCCGTACGCAACCCATCTCCACTATCTATTTCTTAATAGCAATTTTATATTGAGAGTACTTACAAATTGTTCTTATGGATAATGGAAGCAAATTGTACACTTTGACCGAGTAGTAGGCCAATCCTCTTTGACCGAAGGTTGTATTAATTTTTATTTATATTTATGGATTACTACTAAAACTTAGCCACAATACTGCGGTTGCCACAGACAAAATAAACAATAAATACCGCTGAAAAATTTAGCATACTTCAGGAGCATATATACCAACAATTTTTTTTTTTTTTTAATACAATTGGACTCTCCAAACCCGCGAAATTAAAAAATGCCCGCTATTTTCTGAACACACCTCGCATAATAAAAATCATTGGATTTATTTTTATCAGAAAACTTGTGTATTGTCTTTAAAAAAATATGTATTCGGATTCTATTTGTACTCATTTCTTAAAGAGCTTTATTCATTTGTTAATTTTATTTTATTACTAAAATAGCAGTACGCTATTCTTCCATAGAAGTGAAAAAGAGGTTAGCACACCTTATTATTTGTTAACAGACCGGTAGACCCCATATTGCTAATTTAAAAAAAATTGACATTCAATTTTACTTTTAAAAAAAAATGTCTCAGGTCACCCGAAGAGTATTCTAGTTCTGACTACAATCCATCTCAAAGTACACAAGTGGAACCATTGCGCCCCAAACCCGTCTCAAGCCAGGAGTAATGTCACCCAGACTAAGATAGCGGACATTGAAGCTTTGCAAAATGAGTACCAATTCCAAACAGCCTGTGTGTCTGATGATGGAGCCTATATCTTCATCTCAACAACTGACTGTAGGATCCTCATTTACAGTTTGAAAAATTATTCCTACGTTTCAGATTTGAACAATCGTAGAGGGTAAGAATTATTTTTATGTATTACTAAACACGTTGAAATTTATATATCTTTCATTTATATCTTATGTGTTTAAAAAATATAAGCTACAGATAACAATCTGTCATAAAAGTCAAGAAAATAATTAGTTGTGAGTGTTATGGCTTTTCTCTTATAGACCTTAAAAAAATTATATCATAATTTTGACGTAACCAATAAAAAAAAGACTACTTATAATTGGGTATTGCCTGCATAAAAATCAGTTTCAGTGCTGATTTTTTTAATCTTTTAACAGACCCTACCTAAATAAAACACTTCTTAAATTAGTTTTTTTATTATTTTCAATATTTTTAGTATCGTAATGAGTATGGACACAAATGAATCTTGGGACAGTGATATAAATAATCCAAGTTACTACCACAACCTAATTACTAAGAGTGGAGATGATGTTCATATTGTGAAAGTTTGGTGTTTATTATCTTCTCAAATTGCTCCAGATACGGCTTCCACTGAGTGAGTATTATGTACTTATTTTTGTACTTTTATATAATACGAGCTGAACCCAGCAATGCTTTGCTATTGCTAGATTTGAGTTCTTGCTTAATAGGTTAAATGAACACAATTGAAAGTTTGATATCAATTATTGTATTTAGTCCTAATTAGATATGTACGTATACATTATTATTTTTGTGTTTTGGTTTAGATAAATTGTGAGGACAGAGAATTTTGATAAATAGGTGTTCGAACATTGTTTTCTTGTCACTGTCTTGCAGATGCCTCCCAGATACTGTGCGAAAAAAACAACTGCATGTCAGACCTTCTGTTAAAATAGACAAAATCGATGTTTCGCTCTACCGTTTTCCGTACCTCAAAACTGAACCGATTTTGTTATTTTTTTAGACAGAGTATCAGAATAAAATTTTCTGTATCGGTATGATTTGCGTTTTTCAAAAATAGTTATATTTGTATACCGTGCGCCCGAAGATAGCAGATAAAACTGTGTTTTTTTATGGGTTTGAATGGTTCTAGTTCCCTTAATAAACCATTTTTTAAAAAACGAAACAATATAGGGACACGTCAATTGTAAATATCTATAATGTGTAAAAAAGAGCTCTACGCTGGTTTGGACAAGTAGAGCTAATGGACAATGAAAGAACGGCTAAACATATTTACAATGTGAATGTTTATGGATGCAGAAATAGAGGAAGACCGAGAAAGACATGGCATGACCAAATCAAACAAATACTTGATGATGGATATGGCAAAAGTCGGAATAATCGGCGCGCTTGCATGAGAAGATCTATGAATATAGAGAAAGCGAGATCTAAATGCAAAGATAGAGTGATGTGGCGTTCTATCCTCTCTCCCTACCCTTACGGGGAAATGGCGTGATAGTTATTGAAAAAAAAAACATTTCTCTAATGCCATAATTCAGAGAGAAAATACATGAATCCGTTTGTATGAAGAAAAGTCGGACCGCGTTTCCTCTTAAGTTTAACCATAATTAAGTATACTTACAAAACTTGGTACGCTTATGATTGAATTCCAAATCTAAAAGTAGTTGTAGATATTCAAATATTTAATTTAAGTAGGTACCTAAGTACTTGTTTATGTTTAAATTCCAAAACATAAAATAATCAATTATTTTTAAATAAAGAATTCTTTTAGCAAATGTCAAACTCTGCTCAGGGATGCACTTTAGTCAGGAATGCGATTTTCAAAAATGTATAGAATGTCAGTTGATATTATTTTAGTACAACCAAAAATCCAGTAAAAAATAAATGGGTAGAAATTATAAGGAATTCAATGAAATAATCGATTGGGATCCATAAAAAAGCGATTATTGTCGGTTAGCATTCAAAAACAAACTTTTTTTCTACACAAAAAAATAACATCCATCCATTTTTTGTACACACATTCTCGGCGAATGCAACCCTGGTGATGGATAAAAAAAAACATTTACGCTCCTAACTTTTTTGTGCTTAATAAATTGAAGATTTTATGAGCTATAAACCTTCTCATGGCAGAGATGTACATTTATCTGAAAATCGCACGTAAATCGGTCCGGTAGTTATCGAGTCCATCGAGAACAACCATTTGAACATTGCCTTTTATATATATAGATTGTAGTTTCTTAGTTAATGATAAATGTTACAAAAATATGCTGATAATATTACATTTCTAGCAGCACTCTTTCTCATCAACCCTTAAGTTATATTTGTGGTGTTTATTTGTTAATTTTACTGTAAGATAATAATCTGAAAAATTCCATACAGAATGTGAATGAAGAATATTTATCTGATACAAATAAATGTCTGCTTTTTACATTATTTGATTTTTAAAATCTCCTTATTTTCTTAATAAGTCAAAATTAGGCTATTCACAATAAAATGCCAAAAATTTAATTACATATTCATCTTTCACATACTCAAGTGCCCCCCATAAGTTAAATAAAGTATTTCTAAACAAATGTTAATGTTACTAATGGTAAAAAAATATTTCAGAAAGGCCAAGCTATCTCTGAAGTTTGACTGCGTATTTGACATAGTGCTAAGTTCTCCGATTATAGCCAACACATATAATCCTAAACATTTGAGTACACCGGTACGCAGATCTGAAACTCTGAGTAAAACTATGGATAGTCCCAAAGTGAATGTTCATAAAAGTACTAGCTTGGACAGGCACGCTTTACGCCCTTTAAACTTAACCAATGGCTATACAGCCGACTCTCCCATTATTAATCCTGTTACATCTTATAATCCCCTCATAGCAGTGATTGACAAAAGCAATAAAATACAAGTGAGTATGATTTATTTAAGATACATTTATCACTGTCGATTTTTTTTATATGACAAAGTTGTTATAAAATGTCATTGTTTTCTTTGCAGATATTAAAAGGTAAAAAGGTAATGGAAGTCACACCCATTTCCGAAATTAAAATAACCGTGGTTAAACTGTCCTTATGTGGTCGTTACTTGGCTTACGGATTGAAGAATGGAATAGTCAATTTATTTTATTTAAACATAGGATTCAACAGAAAAATCATGGATCTAAATGATGATGTTTTTTATTTAGAATTCCTCACATTAAATATTCTCGTCGCTGGTGGAAAGAACAGCGGTCTAATGATGTATGAAATAGCAACAGACAGAGGAGAATCTGTAGCGAAAATGATAATTCTTAGTAGAAATGAATTAGGCTCCCAAGAGTTAATTAATGATTTGAACGGCACTCGCCGACCTCGAGATTACAGACGGGATTCCGATGAATTCAACACTAAATCTTCTCCGACTTCACTTTCTGGTACATCTACCATAGAGCGCAATTACCGGTCATTTAGTAGAAATCCACCCATACTAAAGTGTTACTGGTTTAGTGTCGGCATTGTGAGTGTGGCAATAGATGCCAGTGTAAAACTTTGGAGCCTGGACCCCCAATTACTAGCGGTGCTTGTCGCCAGCCAGACCAATTTTTGTTTATCGTGCGTTACACTTCATAAAAAGAAAACTCTGGTGCTCTGCGATACTTCTGGTCATTTTCAGGTGAGTTATTACTTTATATGCTCGATGTGAAATATTCTCGAGACGCCAATTGAAATTCTAAATTCTGTTCCAGATCTATAATTTACTGTATAATTCTGAGAAAGATCGTCTGAGCGCAACTTTATTCCATTCGGATGAGGTTAAAGAATGTATTTCCTGCTGTGATGTTTCACCCAATGGGAAACTATTGGCTATGGGCTTAGAGAGAGGCTATATTATGGTATGTATAATTTTTATGAATTAATATTTCCTATTATTGTAAAGTTATTCCATCATTCCCTTTCCACACCTAATGGTGCATAGGGCACTGCATTGGTACACCAATCGCAGCGTATCTTAATCATTTTTTTTATATGAAGGTAAGATGACCAGTCTTACGCTTCAGGTACCAGTCCAGGGACTGTGAAATATTTTAGTGTAAAAACACCCTTTTAATTAAAAGGCAAACGTGCTGATCATGAAAAGTTAAGTTATAAAATTTAAAAAAATACTTAAATGTAATTGAGGGTGCTGGTGTTTTTACGGCTTTTTTTTGTAGTACTTATGTGGAATGAAATAAATAAGTCAAATAAAATAAATAAATAAACATAATTTATCACAAAATTTGGAACCAATAAAAAAACAAGCCACTTGCAGAAAACGAAGAATGATTTGAAATGATTCTATTGACAACATAATTCGGTTCTGATTTCCAATAATTGTTTATTACCACTGTACATTACAGTCATTGTTGTAATTCAATTGTTTTTTCAGCTGTGGAGTATGGTAAATAAATCGCTCATCTACAAACTGTCCCTTCACACTTCCAAGGTTGTGTTTGTAAAGTTCTCCCCTGGCCCCCTTACTAGTAACAGTGATCCTGCGCCTCCCTCGTCCCCTTTCGCAGCCAAAATGTTCTCCTTCCCTCCCCCGGGGGGTCCCAGTAGTAGCGAGCAAGACCTTCCAGCAGAAACACCTTTAGTCCTCGTCTCCCTTGCAGGACAAATGGCCTGGTGGAATATATCGTATATTTTAGCCAAGAAAGTACAAAATAAGAGACGGAGCAAGTAAGTTTTTCAACAATATTTCGAGTATCTCAAAATCTTAAAAAAGAAGACAAATTAAAATTACAAAACAACAATTTTAATATGTCAAAGAGTTTATGGTAAATAAATAATAAATATAAGTATGAATAAGAACTTTAGAGCCAGACTATCAAAACTGCCATAACAATTTCCACTTAATTTTTATTGTAAATATGCATTATGTATGTATGGGAATATTTTCTAAAATGCGTACAAAATTATATAAACTATATTTACACATCATTTCATTGCGCCAGTTTTTCAAAATACATACATAATTTATCATATTCATTTAATAATGATCCAAAAATCATATTAATTCAGAAAAAAATTATTTTTTAGGGGGGGCAGCACTAATCACCTTGTCCCGACACCGCCTTGCTTCCCACTTCCCGATGTGCAGTGGGAGGGACTGTGGAAAGGAAAGAGGTAATTTTTCTGTGTTTTTACGATTCTGTAAAACGTTTTTTATAAGCTTACTTATTTTAAATGTATGAAACTAAAATATGCCTTTTTTTTCAGATCAAAAACAAATGCTGCCCGTAAAGAATTACTGGCATGCATAAAATTAGTGGGAGATTTAGCTGATAACTTAATGATAGATGACAAATTTTCTAAATTTGTTACGATTGATCAAAGCGGGACTTTGTATATCATGAATGTCTTAGATAATAATAACACAAATAATAATGGATCTTGAAAAATTTACCGCGATAGTAGTAAGCGTGTTACTTTCTAAATAGACTGCCAAAAGAGGTGCTAGCTAATATGAAGAGCCATTTTGTATATTGTTTACAAACATTGTTGCTACGGAAACTTTTCTTTGGTTTTTCTAAAACTTGGACTGACCGCAGGCAACGATTTCAATACTTTAAGGTCTAAGGATGATATTATGTATTTGGCAATACTTGTTCATCAGTGACATCTCTGTGATCAATTTAGGCACAAAAATATGTGATTTTTAATTCGATTCGCCTATTAAGAATGATCCTTAAGATAAGATTTTTTTTAATCTTTTGAGTATTTCTATGGTTACCGAATTCATAAAATAGAATAGTTGTATTTTATAAGTAAATTGTTTTTTTTCGAGTTATCTTTATTTTGATAATTTATCGTGTAGGTATTAAAGCTGTGCAATTTAAACCTCTTGTCTTAGAAATGGCAAATTAAGCACTGAAAAACCCATTTAATAAATACAAATTGATGTAACATGTTACAATTTTTTAAAGCTGTTTGAAAACAAACTAAAAAATGTATACCAATCACCTAATTTTGTTTGCTATGGTGGCATCTTTACCTTCAAGTATGTTACGGAAAAAATATGTAATATTAAACTGTGAACAAAGATAACAATGTGAATGACACACATATGTTAATGTTTTTCCAAATTTTCGAATTTAGGGGTTATTTTTATGGTTAAACAAAAAGTGATTATATTATTATATTCTTTGTAGCATAGGTATGTAGGTAGATTATTGCTTGAGAAACTGATTTACGATTAACGACTGCGAAAAGTTTTTTTCAAACTATGATTGATGTTTTAAGTTTTTCTGTACATGCATAGTTATTTTAAATACCTACATAAAACGAAAATTAAAAAACTCAAAAGGGTTTCTCTCTCACATTGCGTTTAAAATAATTTATTATTAATATTTTTATATTCAGATCATATACAGGATGTTCTTTAAACCCTGTCACATCCGAAACCATGATGGTCAGTATGGGCAAGAAGACATATTAGCATATTTAAAAAAATATTAAGGACAAATGAATTTTTTTTAATTAAATATTTAAAAAAACAAATAGTTGCTTACTTCTGCACAGGAGAAGTGAGGGGAGCGCGGCGCAGTATCAGACTCCCCTCTCCTCGTTTCTCCCCTGCAGAAGTAAGCAACTATTTGCTTTTTTTAATATTTTATTTTTTTAAATTATATTTGTTCTAAAAAAATATTTTAAGGTGCCAATATGTCTTCTTGCTCATACTGATCATTGTGGTTTCAGATGTGACAGGGTTGAATGAACACCCTGTATATCTATCATATTTTCTCACAATTTTGTAATCATGATCGAATTTTGAACAAATATATTTATTTTCGCAGATTGTCCCACAATATTTTTATTCTACTAAAAATATCAAATTATATGTTCGATCAAACATGTGTTTAAAAATTATTTAAGTTATCTCATAATTTTGACAAGAAAGTGGAATTGTTCAGTAAGGTCACAATATATTTAATATACGAATTGAAATTCGTTCGAAATGTACAAAGTCTGATTTATTAGTCCAATTTTATCTCTACATTAAATTTTATGTTTTTGAAAAGAACACGTTTTTAAATAAGTTATACGCAGACCGATAAATAGGTCTGTGGTTTTATTTTACTCTATCTTAACTTAACCTGTTCTCAAATATAAGTCATGGACCCTCTATTAAAGATATGTTTGGTTATAATAAAATAGAGTCATAATATTTTTTAATTTTATTGAAAGTTGTGCCTTAGTATTATAAGGATAGAAGTTAATAGTTTATTGCTCAATTTTAACTAAAGAGACGGTTTTATTAAGATCTTCATTGGTTTATTCTGAATCGTTTTGTAAACCAAATATGCATGTAGGTAGTCCATAAACGAATCTTAATGCTGCTTAATGTAATGTATCCATTATTTTTAATTTTATAAAACTTAATGAATACAATCATCTAGAATAGAACTGATTTTATAAATATACCATAAAATATTATTTTTTCCTTCAAGGTCTTAAAATGGTTTTTGTTTATTTATTTTTTCACCTCATTACGGATCATTTTAATATACAGTAAAACCCCTGTTTTACGTTTTTCAAGGGAGAAACGAAAAAATGTGTAAAACTAAGGAAAACTAAAGTGAGGAAATGAAAAATGTATGGAGAAAATGAAATTTCATTAAAATATAATTATTGTACAAGACTATACTAAATATACTGCAGAAAAATTGTAAGAACTGTCATGATTGGGGATTATTCATATTTACCAATGATATTTTTTTTTTTTAAAAGAAATATTTGCGTTCTTATAATTTACGCAAATATTTAATTTTGAGGGCCATTTTCAACGAGTTGTAAATAACTCACTATTAGAAAATGGGAATCAAGTTGGGGAGTGGGATTCGAACCACGGACCTTCGATCCGTGAGTCCTAGACACTAGCCACGGGACCACAACCCGATTCTAATTACATAATTAAAAATATTTTGTTTTTTTTTTAAACAATACTGCAATGTGTTACTTTTTATTGAATTTTAAAAAATACATGCATAAATAATTTTATCTAGTTACTTAACCTTAAAAACACAAAAATAAAAATTTGAGTTTGCGTAAAATGCATCCAACGATTTTTTCCCTAAATATTGGGAAATTTATATGGTATCACTTTTTTAGTATGGCACCATAAAATTTCAACTGTCATTTACATCACGGACTGTTTCACACTTTTACGATAATTTTCAGATCTATAGGCTCCTACGCTGAATGTCAGGAATTGCAAGACGATTTAAACAGATTATGTGATTACTGCATTACAAATTGTCTCAACCTTAATATCAGCAAAAAAGAAAGCACCGTCCTTTACTTACTCAATGTACAATCAACTTATTGTGTCTAAAACTGAATGCAAGGATCTCGGCATAATTCTAGACCAGAAACTAATTTTTAATTTACATATTGACTTCATTATTTCAAAATCTTATAAAATGCTCGGTTTTATTTTTAGAATTGGAACATTTAAAAAAAATCCCAAAACCCATTATATGCTTTATTGCGCACTTGTCAGAAGTCTACTGGAATATGCATCTACAATATGGAATCCGCAATATAAAAATATATAGATAAAATGGAACACATTCAAGACAAGTTCGTCAAATATCTTCATTTCAAATACGGCAACAACAATACGTGTCACCTACTTCCAACTTTAAAGAAACGGCGAGCTCTTGCGGACCTTTTATTTATTCATAAAATACTTCACGGCCAAATTGACTGCCCAGACCTCTCCTTGATTCATTTCAATATCCTATCTAGGCAGACAAGACACACAAAACTTTTTCATATATCGAAATACAATACGAATGCAGCAACAAATTCACCCATTAATCGTGCCTTTACCTTGCACAATCAAGTAGATACTTTTGACATCGACATTTTACTAGAATAATATTCTGAAAAAAATTTAAATCTTAAACTGTAATTATCCTCACTTATATCTTTTTTTATGATACTCTCACTCGCACACACACATATACACACCCTCCCACCCACACTCTCTCACTCATACACACACACACCCTGTTTTGACATACTCAGTAAAAGATTAAGGCTCTAATTGGAATACAACTAAAATGTCATTTTCTACCTAAGCATTATTCTCCCTACTTGTTGTTTTGATATATTTATTGTGTTGTATTCTGTTGCCTTCATAAAATAAAAAAATAACTGTTTAAACTATCTCATTTTCACATTATGTGTGTATAATATCAAATAATATTTATATTGCCAATTTTTTAAACTGACATCGTAATTTATTGATGTTAAGACTTTATTCTTCCTAAACATGCGTCAACTGCATGTCACTTTTTCTTAAAATGTCAAAATTAGACACTTAAACAAAATGGTCGATTACACTGCACCTACGTTGAATTTAATTTATAACAATAATTTACACATTTTTTTATTTACCTCAATTTTATTCTCCAATCATAGCGGCTCGTCTTTTGACAGATCGAATGAGTTATGAAAAAAATTCGACGTAAAACCGGGGTTATGAAAAATGTAAAAAAACGTTGATTGGGGGGGAAAATGAATGAGAATGTTTGGAAAAAAAATGGGACCTAAATATTTTGGTGTAAAAAGCGGGAAAACGTAAAATTAAGAAACGTAAAAATGAGGTTTTACTGTATTCTTAAAATTAAGTATTTATTAATCACATATACGGCTACTAAATTTCTCGAATAAAACTGGTTGTATTTTTAATTTAGATATTTCATAAAAAGTATTGAAATATACTTTTTTCGTGTCAACTTCATGTTATTTGAATGCGTTTAGCTTTTGGTTAGTGTCTTTTAACTTATTAAAATAAAGGGTTGTAAAACTTCATTTTTTCTTCCACTATTGCAAACCTCGTCTCTAGAATCTTTGAAAGTGATATAAAATATGACCAACTAATAAAAAACTAGTTTTCTTGAATCACTCAATACAAGTGTTACCATTTATTCTATAATAGTTATAATCATGCACTACTTATTGAGTATCTACTACCTATGTTTTAAGAGTTCATTTATCTACTTATTTTATATAAATATATTGCAACTTTTTTATTACCTATCTCTATATTATGCATAATATTACAAATAATTTTGTTAATTCAATGTATTTTTAAAACTCTGTTGTAATATTGATTCAACATTTTGAATTCTAATATTGAGACTGTTCACATCACCTGTATTGTGATATGAATTCTTCTGTTTTAATACATATTAGTAGCAATTGAAAAAGTCTTATCTTTATAAGTAATTCAAAGAATTATGGTCCTTAGAATGTTTTACTACTTGCCTCTATTTACCTCAGAATGCATTTATCTATTACATGCAATTGTAATAAAATCATTTATTTGTATTTAATTATTTTTTATATACAACCGGACAGTGTAAAATTTCATCTACCAAGTATGGTACTGTGTTATTTTATTGATTGCATGTGTAAATTTTATATCTCACATGTTGAAACTACTGTCACAATAGAAAACAGTGCATGGAGAGTTTTCCATAACATTTTTAATATGGCGTGATTTATATTTTTATATAAGGTCATAATATTTTATTTATTTCTAAGCACTCTTTATACCACATATATGTAAATGGCAGAAATGCCGTATATAAATAAATAAATAAATATCAATTTGAATCTTAATACAAATCAAATGCAAGGTAAAATTCAACTACCTATTTTTTTTATCAAATAAGTGAAATATGTTTTTTTTGTAAGTGCATTCTTTTAAATTGGACAAAATTGCGTAAAGTAATAACACGCCATAGGCTAATAGAGTCACCCATATGGAGAAAAAACATTCTATGATAATTAACCACGAAGTTAGCTACAGATTACAGCAATGCAACGGGGTGTAGGTACATGGGTCGAGAATCGTAAGCACAAACCGAAACCGTCCATTACACGTTTGTTAACAACAAACTAAAAATCAAACTGAAAATTCGGAACACTTGTTTTGTGCAATAGAGCTAAAGAGCTTTTCTAAAATATTTTTGGATTTTACTTGATTCACAATATAGTTTAATTATGAAAAATTGTATGTATGTATGTATATCATCATTCAATTCAAGTGCCAAATTTGAACTTTTATGTAATGTTTCATTGAATAAATACATAGTTAACTTTATTTATGATACCTCTATATTGTGTGCCACAATTAGATATTAATATATAAACAATCAACTCAATATGTTGTAGAAAATAGTAAAAGTTTAAATATTATATTTAATTACTATATAATCTACGAGTATTATTGTCACCCGATTTTACCTTTAATTAAATTTCAGTCAAAACTCTTGATATTTTCAAGTGTTTTTTTTGTTGGTTTGATTTATAATGTATCGTAAAAAATAGTATTATTTATACAATCATATGCCATTCATTGATTACACAGAATATGGAATTTTAAAAAATAAACCCCTTATTGGAAAGCTATAAAGACAGTGTATCTTATTTTAGCTTAACTGTTTGGAGTAATTAAATAATCTTTAATTGAAAATAATCAAAGGAAGCGTTTTTTTATGCTCTGCAACGATATATATTTTTTTTTAATGACTGATGATTTGAAGAGACCCCTAAAGAAAACCAAAAACGGGTTTTTCGAGAATAATTCAATTATAAGTAAATTTATGATGTAAAAGAATACTCAAAATTTTATAAAAGTAAACATTGGAAATGAATAACAGGAACCTACAGTGATAAACTAAAAAAAGTTTTGAAGGGTGCTCTATATTAAGATTTTAAAAAATATATACTTATAAGATCGTAAATATTTCACTAATCATTCTCTGTATCAAATTAGTTTTATAAAACATATCAGCCTCGGTTTATGTCCAAAACATTATGTGTAGTCATAGAATTATAATATACCAGAAGGCGCCTAGAATCATGTTTACATACATTGCACTGTGTCCAAAAGTCTGACATCCCGCCTGCACGAAGTGGTCGTGTAATGTTACCAGACCGCGAATAATACATTATCATAACACAAATATAAGATAATTTTTTGTAATGTTATGTTTTGCCACAAAAAATATTTTATTGACTAGACTATAAAAAACCAGGTTCTTTTATCAGGCAGATGTAATAAAAAACATCAAATAATTATTTAGTAATCAAGTAAATTAATACCTTTTAATATTAAACTAAGGTTTATTAACAGAAAGCCCGGTAAAAAAAATGGACTACCTTGACAATACCAACAAAATGTCTACCTTGTTTTGTTTAACAATCTGACAGAGAGTAAAATAATCAAATTCTTAAACAATATTATTTGTTAATTCGTTACATACACGTGAAATGTGATCTCACCTATTCCCTTTTAATATCAGCAGTATTTTGACACTTACAAACGACAAAACACGGCATAGTTGAATTTAAATCAGCAGTTGCATGCTAAGCGACGTCTACAGAGCCCAGAGCCAAAACATAAAATTACTAATTTATGAGTAGTTTAGTCAGCTTCAGTTCATGTGGTTTCTGGACTATTATAATTCTATGTGTAGTATTTTGAACAAGAATAGTTCTTTAGTAGCTATACATACAAATAAAATAGTTGCAAAAGGTACATTTTTAAAAGTTGTATGTATGTACATACTATCAATTTTAAACCAACAAAATATGATGTTTCAGATGAGATGTTTGATCTTAGACCATATTTCTAATCAAAATCGTAATCATGTTTTTGACAATGCGTACATAGTACAAAAATTAAATCAATTGCAAAAAAGAATTAGAAAAACTTACATCACCATCAACAAACGTCCATTGTATATTTAATCTCATATTTTATCTGCGTTCATCTTTCCTACCATAATCAAATCATTTAAAATTGTGAAAAATATATTCTTAATAAATGTTTTTGATAGTATTTACCCTTGTTTTATTTTTTAAAAAATATGGCTTAAATCATTTTTTTAAATCCGGGACATGTGAGAGTCATTGCATATAAAAAACTAAATAAATAAAAACAAATCAAGAAGGACAATGATTTAAAAATGGATGAGCAACAGTGTCAAGTTCATTAATTTATAGGGAAAGGAAAGGAGTGGTTAGGTTTTTAGGTAAGTAATCGGTTCAACATTGGTATGTCAATTTGGTAACTTTTTATGGTAATTCTCCAACTTGTAATTTGGGAAAATATTAAAAACCTTTTGTATTATTTAAAAATAATATACTTACATAATGATGAAGACATTTTTATCCCATTGACTACAATTTACTATCATTACTTTTGGAGTTCATGGAGAATGAAGAAATGCAAAAGATCCATTTTTAATTTGGTTTACTGATGAAAATAAATTATTTTTGTTTATCGGGATTTCTTTATTGCAGGTAAATTAATAAAATCTTTATCAAGATAAAAAAATATATTTACAAAACCAACATAACTAAAATTCAGTATTTGAAAAAAATTGGGCATCGTGAAACTGCAAAAAATGCACCACTTGTAATTTTTTAAATTAAAAAATGTGACAAATTACGAAATACGATATAATTTTTTTTGTAAAAGGTACATGAATGTAATTATTCATTTTCTAAAATATTTATTTAAAAGGTATGCAATACACTTGTATACTGCTGAAATTAAAAAAATATATTTTGCACATGGTAATAAAAGAAAAGTATTTGCATCAGAATAATATTTAAATTTATTTTCAAAAAGTTTAAATATTGGCTGAGATGATTTTACCACTTATGAAATTAGATCAATGTAAAAAAGTAATTTAACCACGTAATTTAAATGTAAAAAAGTTCTTTTGTTCATTTCTTTTTTTAAATGTATGTATCTACAATGAGGAAGTTCAGTGGTTTTTTATTTTTTTTTTATTTGTTAATAGACTATTAAACTAAGCCTAAAAAAAATTTTTACAATATTTATATATCGTATTATCAGCGCTACGATTTTTTAAAGTTTTGTATTTCTGAAATAACTCCGCATGTGACGTCAGAGATTCATTTCTGCATATTCTCATTCAGTTCTTCCCATGGGTCCAGAAACGATAAGCAGACTGGAAATCTTCCATAGCTCTCAGATCATAGGTTGATTCATATGAACCAGTGATGTCATTCTAAGTAGTGCGTTTTTATTGAAATATTTTTTATAATTTTTTCCATACATTTTTAAGAAACTTTGCTGTACAATTTAATGCTCCAATTTTTACCCTGCGCAAGAAAACATTTTTTGTATCCTATTTCTCACAGGGCTGAAGTTCCTCATTGCATTAATATTAGTAACTCATTTGCTAAATAAAATTGAAGCCCATCTATCTATTATGTGGAAAACAATATAAAAGTAGAACAAGATATTTTATTAGCAATAAAAATAACCACTCATTACTATGACTTATACACTTAGAAGGGTTGTAAAAATGAACTATAAACAGGTAGCTAGCGATTTACTAGATTGATTGGTTTCATTTCTTAAATTTTTTCAACTGATTGGTGTTTTCTCTTTTGCGGACAAGTAAAAAAAATATATTTAGAATACTCTTATAAATAAAACAAGAATACATTTTATAAACCTAATATCTTAAAATATAAATCTGTAGTATAAAGCGCTTACTTAATATCACGTTACCAAAAATGATGTGAATTTTACACACATCACATTTTGAAGAGTAACTTGCATTGTAAATACTGTCCCTCTCCTTGATAATAAAACATGGTATTGTCCGTCGGCCTCGTGGTGTAATGGTCAGCGCGTTTGCCTACCATGCAAGAGGTTTTGGGATCGATTCCTGACATGGTTGATATGAAATATTTATTTAAAAGGGTATTTTCACATTAGAATATTTCATAGTCCCTGGACTAGTACCTAAAAGACTGATCATCTTACCTTCATGTTACAAAAATGATCAAGGTACGCTGCAATTGGTGTACCAATGCAGCGCCTTATGCACCATTAGGTGCGGAAAGGGAATGATGATGATTTTTAATGATCCTATCACTTACCGGAGGGGCATGATTAATAGGTCGCTGGTTTGCAAATTTTATAATGTGCAAATTGCATTATTAACACTGCTGAACTCCAATACAAAATGAAGTCAAGCACTCACCTTATACTGGAGTTCGAACATTGTTATAAGAAGTTCTATGGGATGCTAGATTGAACAAGGCACTTGATCTTGAACCGTCGCGCATGACAACACAATGGGTTTTATAACTTAAAATCTTCTAGACAATTGCGTGGTGCAAGGATCCAAAATTTACAATGGCGATTACTCAAATAACTTAAATGGTTGCACGTATATACAATCACATGCACTTGCGTTGACAATCAAATACCTTATTGCCGTAGAAAGAAAAGATGGTTAGCCACGGTGAAATTGTAACATTTTGATCCGAGTTCAGGCAGCAAATTTTAATTGAATATAGCAACCCTCAATTTGGTGCAACCAGTAAACTGATTTAAAAACTAGGAAAAATATGACTTGTACAGTACATAAAAATATATATTATATCCCCGACAACATGCTACCCAAAGAGTTTCCAGGTTGAAATATAATACTAGAATTTGAAACAATGTTGCCTTTAAAATTCGTTACAACAATTAGTCAGGAGAGAAACATTATATAATTTTTGCTTCTTAACAGAAAGTCGCTATTTCAAGCATTTGATAAATTATTATGGTCACTGTGTGGTGTGGCTGGTTTCTCCCAGCCTCTTGTGCTGGTACCGTTACCAATTCCTTGCACCTGAAACATTATTTTTTTATTGTTTAGGATGTAAAAGAAAATACATTAAAAAGTTATGTATTTTACACATATAACATAACATGTTAGAATTACCTCAAACTAATTTATGTGGTAATTTAAAAATAAATAACACCAATCTTACTTTAAATACTCATGTACTGATTTTCAACTGCTATTATGCTAGCATATTTAACATAATGTTTTTTTTAAATGACACCATACATTACTGCAATGATTCATTAATAAAAACATCAACAAATCTTCACTAACAAAGTACGACAAAGTTGTATATAATTTAAGGTAAATTACTATGTGACTTGGGTTCAAAAGATAAGAATACACAATACCAGGGCTAATGTCGAAAATAAAATTATTTTTAAGCTACACTCTAATGGAAACTCCCAGCTTATCAATACAAGATTGAAACAATTATCACATTAAGTCTACCTCAGTGTATTAGTAAGCTGATTGGCTACCATGCATTGTGTTTCAGGTTCGATTCCTAGCAACGACAATATGAAGTCCCCGTAATGGCAAGCTGCAATTTGTGTAATGTAATGTAAAGTACCATTCGGTGGCGAATAAAGTTATGTAATAAGAAATATTAAAAGTTAAAAATATGTACATATTTTAAGGTTGTTGGTGATAGGAATAAGCTGCCACAAGAGATGGTCTCAACAGGTAATCTCAATCATTTATAAAATTGGATAGATTTGTTTTGAAAAAATTTAAATATGGCAACAACTAACATTCGCTGAAATAGATTTGAGCACATCAGCTTTAAGCTGCTCACTTAAAATAAAAATAATCATATGCCTTACCGAAGATGTTGCAGAGGGGGCCGCTCCTTCAGAATGTATTCTCTTGTGACCTAATGCCGGAGAACTCGCGGTAACTCTATCTTCGCAATCGGGTATACTTTTCTCTGCTGGATCGTCCCGCTTCAAATTGTTCTTTATGATGTCGGTGACGAAATCAAAAGGTTCCGCCGGCTTGGGGGGCGGCGCCGTGAGCGCTTGCACCAGTGGCAGGATGACGGCGCGTTCCGCCCTACGTGACGCGGCGCGCTCGCCCCGGCTTCGACGCGCCCCGTGGTGCCCCGCCAGCATGGCGAGCATGCAGCTGATGTCATTGGACACCTCGCGCGACGCTGCCTCCCACACCGCTGCGTCCTCTGCCGCCTTCTCCAGGGTCAGATGCACGGACTCCGTCACCCGGTGTGATCCGTCCTTTGCAGCTTCCATAACCGCTATATTATACGGATCATTTTTATCCCCCGCTGAGGTTCTTTTATACCCCGAAACGCTCTCGCCTAGATTCCCAGTTATGTCGGACAGCGTTTCCATCTCGCCCCTGCTGTTTACCTTGTAGAATCTATAAGCGTACGTGTGCGTGGAGTTAGACGCCGTCTGCTTACTGGTAATATTGCAACACAAGAAATACCCGAAACCGGAATTAGCGAAATACTTCTGCAATCCTCTGGAGATAATTTTATCACGCACAGTTGGCTTGAGAGAGTTGTTTTGCCTGTAATGATACCAGCCGGCGACGTTATCCGACACCCCGTCGAGCATCTCTCGCAGCGCGTCATCCTTGATCCTGCCGGAAGGGCTGTAGAACATCCCTGGCTCGGGAGTGGGCAGCATAGATGAAACGTTTATCACAACATCAATTCTCGCGTTGTCGGTTCTAGAATCCGATATATGATTTGTGACTAGTTTGGTGACATTTCCGAATAAAAACCCCTCCTAAAAAATGCGGATTAGTAATTAAGATATATATAAGATACATCGAGTGGCTTTTGATGGTTAGTTCAGCAAACAGCAAGACAATATGATTAAATTTTACCTGTCTATTCGGAGAATTTACACATTCTTTAAGTAAGTACGATAAGGCCGTTCCACTGATAGAAATTCGTTCCGAAAACGCCATATTTGGGAATGGGTTGTATTTAGTTCAATTTACAGATTTTTGTGTAATTCATTGACGACTGACAACCGCTGACAACCGAACTGACAACTGATAGCCAAAGACAAAAGACAATGTCTAATGCACAGATTATACTACATGTCCAATCCCTCCAATGAAAATCTGATACTCACAAAACAGTAGGGTGACACAAAATATATGGGTTTGAGAAAAATTACGTTATTTTATTTAGTTCTCACCGGGATCGAACTCGGAGCCTTCCGCACGTGAGTCATGTCAAGCGTCTAGGCATTACGTCATGGAGGCCGCTAAATATTTTGCAACTTGAAAAATGTACCTTTTGAATCAATTTTATTTAAGTACCTACGGCTACTAAAATTGAAAATACTATGCATTGTGTTATGGAAACGAATCATATATTACGTAATGTAATGAAGCTTTATAGAACTACTTTTTTTGCACCACAACAGGCCAGGAGACCCAATTACTGTGGTGAATTGCATTACAAAATACCCAAGCTTGAGGAAAATCACATTTAATTTTTGTGTTCTCATCGGGAACCTGGAACCTTCTGTGTGTGAGTCAAGCGTCTTGACCACTACACCACGAAGGTCACCTATATATTATATAGAGAATGATTAGTATTATAATAATATTTTAAGTGAAATATAAACCGATAAGTCTTCTTTTTTTAAATTAACTTAATGTGGAGTACTTCAAATCAATAAAATTATTTTTGAAGTAGTGATCACTATAACGTACTCAAATCAGCCAAATATCAACCACATTGTTTCTTTTTCACCCGCCTCGTGGTCAAATAGTCCACCTAGAGGTCAAATGGTCAATGAATTTGCCAACCATGTACGAGGTCTCGGGTTCAATTTCCGACAGGGTCGATACAAACATTTATTTAAAAAAATACTGTTTCAACTCTAAAATATTTCTTAGTCCATGGAATAGAACCTTAAGCATAAGATTGATTATCTTACTTCCATGTTATAAAAAAATTAATGCGTTGCTAGCACGTAATTTACATGCTAATTATTTGCAAGTACCCCATTCTCTACCTCCGCAAAAGCGTTCAGATTCACACTTCCTGATACTCTGCGGTTGGTGTATCAATTCTGTGCCCTATGCGCCATTCCGTTCAAAAAGGGAATACCGAATCAATAAACATTTATTTCTTTACGAACAAACAACTCAAAATATTGTTCAAAAATAATCACAAGGAAAAGTACATATTTGTTGTTCACATGTTAGTGCACACTGAACGTTCGTTTTATCAGAATTAGTTTTTGAACATGTATCAGTCCCTAGGACCTGGGACTTGGGACCATATAACACCGACTTGGACCATACAATTTGTCAATAGACTTTCAACTTTCAAGTATTTCTAATTTTCTATCGTTATCTATGATGTTTCAGAAATTCGATTCTCAAATAATTTTGTCCGTGAAATTCGTTTCGGTCAGTTCATTGTTATGATTTCACATTTTAATAAAATAAATTAACATTGTACACAACATAACCAATGACGAATCCGGCAATACAAACGTTAGAAACCGCTTCGCAAATATTTTTGGTAATTCGCATTTTAACCTATAAAATATAAAAGTAAATAACCCTTAAGACATTGACAGCTCAATGCCAATTTTAAAAATATAATAAAATTATAAATGATACAAAAAAATAGTGCTGTTATATATGTTTTTTATTATTTAAGGCTCCTCCGAGTTTAGTGTCTGCTGAGCAACGCCGTGAAGCGGAGTCTATCATCTTAGACTTTCGAAAAATCAAATCTCCATATCAACTATGCAAAGAAATATTGGAAACGTCCTCCTCCGAATATGTAATTTTCGAAGCTGTTGGCCTATTGAAAACCGCTTTGATAAAAGAATGGGCGGACCTGAGTGATTCAGATATCTTGTCTTTGAGGAATTATTTGATGGAGTATGTGCTCCATAGGCAAATTCCTTCTTTTGTACGAGAAAAAATACTACAGGTTTGTGGGTTTATTTTTATAAAGAAAATGGAAACGCGAACATCTATACCTGATCTTTGTATGTTGCTTTACATATTCTTCTATACCTCGACCCTTGAACCAGGGCCCTTTAGATGTGTTTGTTCAGATGTTAGTAATTGCGTAATTATTAAAACACCGTGCTACAGAGTGGTCATGACACTTTTCCCGTGTTACATATACAGAAACATGCGATTATGGATAAAAATTTACCCATTTATTCTGCCCTCTGCTATCCTCTCTAGTAGCAGGGTGTTTTCACACTGGAATAAAATAAAAATAACTGCCAAATATACAATGTATCCCGGGCTCATGTGAACGGCTGTTGTCGTATTAAAATACATAAAAAAATATCGACAAAAAACTAAAAGGGTGGTTCTATCTATCATAAGTAAAATGTTATAAATTAAAAAAAAAATTAGTTGTATTTCTTACACTCTTTTGAGAAACAGACTTCCCGACATAAATGGGAGGTCTCCCTCTCAGGCAGGGTCAAAAGATAAAACTAGAAGGTAGGATCACGACTCCACCGACCACAAGTCAACCTCAAAGGAGTGGAGGGGTTCCTACTACCCCCACCACTCGAGATACTGTGTCGCCTGCAGGTCCTGTAAATAGGCGCGCACCCTCCGTTTTGCTATTTTGCCTATTTTTTTTCCTTTTATATGGGGGTTGCATTATTTTTTACCTTGCATCATTTTTTATTTATTTTATTTGCAAAATAAACACTCGGATTGCTACGACTAATAACCTAGCTGAGCTTCTGAACTGTAATGATACCCGAAGAGAGACTGTTCGATTCATTACAGGGACGATCAAGCAGGCTAAGTTATTCAATGGTGGTATCTAGCTCCTTTTGTTTTTTGTGTCCAACTTTTACGATTTTTTATTTTTTATTATTTGTTAATGTAATATTTCTAGAATTATTTTGTTTATTCTGATTCTGCTTTATTTTTATTATTGTAAGTCTACGGTGAAAAATGTTGAAGTCAACGGAATATAATTTAAAGATAAATGTATTCGATAAAACCTTGCACATAACAAAAGCAAGGTACAAATAATTCGCAACTACAAAAAAAATAAAAATTTTTACCTTGCTTATAATATACAAGGTTTATATTTCAAAAAGAGGATTTTTCTGCTATTATATTACATTATTTTAGCTAAACTGTTGGAATCAGGAAGGATATTCTAATGTGGGCCAATCAGGTACTTCTCAGCATTTGCTCATGTGAAGAGGAAACCACTTAAAACTCTTCAGGAGAAGCCGGCCTGTTGACAGTTGTCAACCGGCCTTCCATTCCACTAGAAGAGTGTTCGGCATTTTGTTCCCTACTTTGGTTTATTTTACCGATTGCGTGCACTATATTGATCATTTATGATGCTACCTCTCATGTGAGTTCTTTATTACCTATCACTAATGGGATGTCGCGAAGATTTTCACCCTGGCTTCTGCATCGCGCCTCCAGCTGTTGTCTTTGAAAGCTGAAAAAGGGGCAATGGATCAACAGGTGAGGGACATCTTGAGGAGTTTCATAGTCGCATGGGCAGCTGTCGATCTCGGAGAGCTTGAAGCAATGCAGGTAGCTCATGAACCCACCGTGACCCTTGAGAATCTGGGTGAGCTCGTAGCCAGCTTTCTGCATTCTCCTGAAATCATAGGCAAGGAAAATTGTAGGGAAAAACATTTTAGTAAAACTTCCGGTAGGTTCACTCAAATAACGATCGTCCCAGAGTTGAAGGGTTCTGATTCTTATTTTCCTTTTGGCAAAGCTGAGCAAGAAATCGGTGAAATTGGGGAATGTCTTCTTGAGCGTAGCTTCCCGAGCCTTTTCGTCAGCCTTTTCGTTGCCAAGGATTCCGCAGTGTCCCCTTATCCAGCCAAAGTACACGTCCTGGTGTCTGCATCGTAGCTTCTGGATATCTGATGTGATGTCCATTACAATAGGGTTGACTGAGTTTCGGTTAGTTATTGCATGGACGCCATATTTGCAATCGGTCAGGATGGTTATTTTCTTCCATCTGTTTGGTGGCTTCTTCAAAACATAGACCAGGGCTTCTCTGATAGCAAACAGTTCCACCTGAAAAACGGAGCAGAAAATGCCAAGTTTCAACTTTCTCAATGGTAGCTCTCTGACGCCATCGTAGGGTACAAAAGCTGCACCTACTTTGCCGTCTAAGAGACTGCCATCTGTGAAGATCCTCAACTCTTCCCGCGCCATCTCAGGCAAAACTTGATCATCGTAGCCACGATCTATCGGAAAGCGCTCCGCTGAATGTGGAAGTGAGAAATAGTCTCACACTCTCTGATAAAATCTGTCCTGCGACAAGTCTTGCAAGGTGAGGCTCTTCTTCACCTCATATGCATCTGCAAGCTCCCTGATCCTCAGATCGAGTGGCATGAATCCACTCAAAACCTGTGCTGATACCAGAGATTTTCCTGTATCCCTTGCATGACCTGATGGCTATTTGTCGTTGAATGGAGTTCAGTTTTTTCCCGTTGACTTTCTTGTTGACTGCATCCACCCACACGCTTGAGGCGTATGTGATCAGAGGCTCTACAGCGCCTACGTATATTTGCTGCATAACCTCCGGCGAATGACCCTCACTTTTTTCCATTGAGCTGGAAAGTGGTTCACTCTGAGACATGTGTTATACAAACCCAGCACAAGCGACCTATCCACGTTGAAGAAGTGAAGGCAGATGTCCGCGGTGAAATGGTCTTCACCGGGCGCCTTTTCTGGATTAATATTTGATATTATATCCTCAATCTCCTCCACCGTAAATATCGGGTCGTTATCTGTGTAGGGTATGATTTCTGCTATCCGCCTGATGTTAATTTGCTCGCGAGTCTCTCACTGTGTATTGTCGTCCTGTCATTTCGCCTATTGCCACGACGCACGTAACATTGACATTTTAATTTTATGGTTAATTATAATAATTTTTTATAATCTCTTCGGTATCGCTGAGGACAGGCCCGAAAAAGGGAACCTTTCTTCTTTATTGAGGGTTCAGCACTCAGCTAACAGATACTGGTGTTCTTAGCTAATTTTATACTGTGTATACAAGTCTGCGCTTCCAGAACTAAACCTTTAGATTTTATTGAAATATGGTAATAAAAAAATCTTATTCTATTTTTATTGCAATGTTTAGCAAAAACTCTAAAAACAGCATTTATTTTTGGAAAAATAAAATATGGTTGTAAAAATTTCCAGTAATTTTTTTATAAAAATTAAATGCTGACTTAATTTTAAATGCTTAAGGTCGTATTTTTTGGAATCAATGTGGCAATATTTAGTGTTTAATGATGGCAATGGTAATTAACAAAAGTAATAGCATCTTTGGTAAGGGAGTCAACAGATTAATTCCCTGGAATGCCAAGCAAAAACTACTTGTATTTCCACCTAAAATCTTGTAATTATAAAAATAATATGATAAAAGACTAATAAGCTTACAATAGTAAACAAGTTAATTAAGCACATCACACTAATCAAGGAAATTAAAATGAATAAAAGTTTTCAATTTTTCAAAAACAAGTCCTTTGTTTAATGTTTATACTTTAGTCGATATCTCTTCTCTTTATTTGCATAGATATCAGCGTATAGAAAAGTTTCCCGAGAAAAATGTGTCATGACTAGTTTGAGGGTGTTGTAATCCAGCATCCCTGCTAGAAGTGATGATGGATACAAGAATCTTAGATGAGTTTGATAAATAAATACATAAATCTCGTTGGTTTCCAGCTGATGGCCATCATGGTGAAGCGGCTGAGTCTCCATGACGGGGGCTGCGAGAGGCGCCGCTACATGGAGCAGGCTCGTGCCCTAGTGGGGACGGGACCCGGGAGGCCCGAAGCCCTACTAGGAGCCGCCCTGTTACAGGCCCTTCTTCTGGAGCACTCTGTCACCGTGCGTTCGGCCGACCCCGGCCTCCCCTGGCCTCAGCACTTCAAGATCAAGAAGCAGTTTGAAGCCGCCGAACTCAAGACAATATTCACATTTGTCATCAAGGTAATGTCTAAATCTCGGCTACACTCCTTATTTAATGATTTTCTAAAACCCACCTGCCTATAAATACATACTTATGCACAGTGATAATTGTGAATTTTCATGCTGCAAAAGAGAAAAAATACTTTATGAAATTGATGATACTGAGCTTCCATTTGTAGCCGAAAGCTGAGTCGTTGAACAGATCTAAGTCATACACCCTCGTATTTTGACTAAATTCTAATTGTTCTTAAGTCAACTGCTTTAAATATTTAGGTACTCAAATTACCAACGATAACAATTATTATAGTGCAGAGATGAGAGCACAGCTATTGGCAGCAAACAGATGTTATTACGGCTTATTAAAGTACCTGGGATCCAAATTGCTCTTTAGAAAAACTAAGACCATTATTCACAAATCTATCATCAGACCGGTCATTGCATATAGTGCCGAATGCTGGGTTATGACCAAAAGAGGTGAAAATAATATTATGTTATTAGTATTTGAAAAAAAATATTAATGAAGAAATTTTGTGTAAACCAAAATGGAGTGTGGAGAAAACGGTTTAATCAAGATTTAGAGGCACCGTATGGTGAACTCAGCGTTGTACAATTCATAAAAACAAGATTACAATTAGCCTGACAAACTAGAGAAGAGCCGCAGGGTGCAGGAAGGAATGGAGACAGAATCTGGAGGAGGCCAGGGCCCGCAACGGAATGTAGCCCCACCGATGATGACTAATTATTGTTTTTCATAATGGGGGATAATGTATAAGTACAGTCCATTCAAATCTTTAATAGCCTTTGCTCATAGTGCGGCAGAAAGTTTTTAAATAAAATAATCTAGTATTAAAAAAAAAACATTCACCGACATTACTTGGCAGGCTCTGACATAGTAATATAAACTATGATTATTAAAACTAGGTCTTGGAGGAGTTGGAATCGAGCGGAGCGGCCGGTGCTCCGAGCGGGCAGCCGCTGACGGAGCGCCTGCTGCTAGTGGCCGAGGCTGCGCTGTGCTGGGGGCACGTGTCTCCGCTGCTGCACCGCCGCCTCGTGGGTGTGTTCGAGGCGATGTATGAGAGCGACGCGCCGCCCGCTCTGCGCCGCGCCGCGGGTTGGCGCGCCGCGCTGGCGGATGCACGCCTGCCGCTGGTGCTGGGCGCGCTGGCGGCGCGGGGCGGCGGCGCGCGCCGGCCCGCTCTGGCGTGCCTGGGCCAGCTGGCCAGCCTGAGCGGTGCCGCGCTGCCCGACGCGGCGCGCCCCGAGCACGCTTTACGCGTAGCTCGTTCCCTGCTCCCCCTGTTGTCGGATGGTACTACACAGGTAACTTATTCTCTCCCGAGCACTGAACTTCTTGATACCTACAAGTTATTCATTGTAATTGTTATTAAGAAACTTCTTGAACTCATTGTAATTTATTATAGAAATAAAAGACGAGTGATACTTAGGTAAAAATTGTTTTTATTCGTAGTAATTTTAGGATAAATGTTAAAACTAAAATTTTGTTTAATATGTATTAAGAGCATGTTTCAAAAACATGTTAAATATTTCTTTTGACACCGGACACCCCCAGTGAGGGAACATTTTTTTAAATTAAAAAAGTCAATACAAAAATCGCCAAAGAATAAATGCAATCGATTTCAAGGAAATTAGACAATGGTCGCTGCAACTTTCAGTAACAACTTTATAAATAAATATAGATTTATTTATAATACAAACAGATGTACAGGTTAAATGATTATAAATAGAAAATATAAAAAGTGTACACATAAAAATATATAATTAATTGATCAGAGTCGATACTGCTGGTTGGGCTATTGTAAATGTCTCCCAAGAGTATTAACCATGCTCGGCTACTTTACAAGGCATCAGGATTTCAACCTCAGTTCATCAGGGATTTGGATCTGACTTGGAATCCAACCTCATGCATTTATTCGTAGTTTACTTTACAGTTTTTTACGTTTTTTTTTACAATATTTCTGTATACTAAACTAAAAATCATTTTTTTTAAAGTTATGACTATTTTATTGGATGTGCGATATACGATTCCCATGTATGTATTTTCATTTGAAGAATTTTCAAAACTTAAGTCACATTGTAACCATTCTGTATTGTGAGTGTTGTATACATAGTAATAATCTAATAATGTACAACAGGTCGCATCAGCTGCTCCGGCTCTTCGATTACTGGTATTGCATAATACTAAGGAGCTGTTGGCCCTACCTCCACACGACTTGGATCACCTGCTACGTGCCATAGTAGAGTATACTGTGAAACTCGTGGACATGAGTGTTTACGAAGAAGTGGTGAGATAATATTTTTTGTCATTTAAATAGGATTAAACAATATCCAAAATACACCGATATATATTTTTTGGGGATATTATTTTTTTTTTCTTGATAGAGACATACAAAATCAGAATAAAAACACACAAAAAAACACACTACCATAATCAATGTCTGGTCTCTAGGGTGAGTTGGCTGAAGACAATAGTGCCGCATGCAAGGACGGTCTGGAGGCCGCACTGGAAGGCTGGGTGGGGCTTCTGCACGGCGCTGCGCCCCCCACAGAGGAGCCCCCGCCTGCCTCCGTGCCACCCACAATACTGCATGGCTCTACGCACTTGTTCCAAGCCATGCTTCGAGTGCGCCTGGCGCCGCCCGATGGCACCAGGTTAGAATTTACACAAACTTATATAAATGTGTGATAGGTTAAACAGCCTGTAAAGTAATGCAGACTACAATTGTCAAATAAATAAGTATATTATGGGGACCTGACAAAAAATTATTGTCCCAACGCAGCTATATTATCATTCCCCTTTCCACATCCAGCGGCGCATAGGGCACTGAATCGGTAAACCAAATGCAGCGTATTTCAATCATCTGTTTTTCATAAAGGTAATGTGAGCAGTCTTCAGATCAGGCGGATAAACAATAAAATACTTAAAACATTGATAACAGCGACTGAAAATCTACACACCTATTCACTTGTAAGAGTTCACTACTTAGATGATTTATTAAAACAGGGTGTACATTAGGGTGTCCCAGAAAAATTAAAGTTTTATTTTTTCAATGCATACCCTCTAATTTTGTTTGAATGATGTCAAAACACTTATAAATAAAATTTCACGTAAATTGAATCACGGTAACCCGTGCCGACTTGCATTGGAACTTGTCAGAACTTGCATAGCACGGCGCGCGCGAACTAAGTGTTAATGTGCTTGTTATATCGTGTTTGTTTTTATTAGTGAACGGATTGTTTTCGTTGTGTCAACATGTCTGTGGAGTTACGCAGTTCTAAAAAGGAAATATTTTTGGTTGGGGATATAAAACATCAAATTACAGGTTCTAAACTTCCCTCTAATGGACAAGTGCTGGCGGTTTTATTTTATAATATTCGCAAAGTCAATTTAAGCGTCAATGAAAGTGCAAATATTACTATTCGTGAGTGCATTATTTATTGGGAAAAGGCACGTATACCAACTAAATCTTTACCTAACTGCGTTAAGAAACTTATACCAAGATTGGAGAAATTTGCAAAAAGATGCAAACAAAACTTAAGATGTGTTTGAGCAGCGTCGACAAGAGTTTGTTACAAATACAAAAAAAATGTTTGATATTGCACATGCCGATGCGCTTTAATTAATAAAGATAAATGAAGATAAGATTTTCTTACAAAAGCAGAGAGAGCCAGGACGACCCGGTCATTTAGCTGGAGTGGACAAAAAATTGACAGAAAAGGAGGAAAAGGCGAGTCTTAGAAATATCCAGGAGCGAAAGCGGCTGGCCACTTATTTGGCATCCATAACACCCTTTACGTCTTCTCATGAGCCATTACAAGAAACTTCATCTTCTGATTCTGAAGTAACGGACTTACAAGAAGATTTGTCCATTCCAATTGAGAGGAAACAGCCCGATACTATTAAAACTTCTGTGACGAAAAATTTTGTTACTCCGAAACTGGTGGCGGCATTAGACAGGTGTCAGTTAAGTATGAGAGATTCTGTCTTTATTATTGAAGCAACTATTGAAGCACTTGGCCACAACACTGACGAATTTCCTATAAGCAAGTCCTCCATCCAAAGAATTCATACAGAAAAGCGAAAACAGCGCGCAGAAGCTATAAAACTTAATTTTCAAAACGATGTACCAGATACTGTAACTGTCCACTGGGATGGAAAACTGTTGCTGGCTTTAGATGTACGCAAATCTAAAGAGGAACGTCTACCAATCAATATTTCATTCGATAATAAAGAACAACTTATTGCTGTGCCAAAATTAGAAAGCTCATTGGGACGGAGCGAACAGGCACAAGCAGTTTGGAATGCTATTGTTGACTGGAATCTTGAAGATAAAGCACAGATCCTCTGTTGTGATACTACTGTTTCTAACACAGGCCGAATTAATGGTGCATGTGTGCTTCTCGAACAGAAATTGAACAGAGAAATGTTGATTTTTGCTTGCCGCCATCACATCTACGAATTGGTACTAAAAGCTGTGTTCGAGGCCAAAATCAGCCAAGTCACTACAAGTCCTGATATCCCTTTATTCAAAAATTTTCTATTAAACAGGAAAAACATCAATGTAGAGAAGATACAAAGCCACAAAGAAACGCTATTACGTCTGAACGATTCTAAAATTGATGAACTTTTAGAGTATTACAGAACTGAATTGACCAAAGAAATTGTAAGAGATGACTATCGAGAGTTAATAGAGCTCTGCATAATATTTCTTGGCGGAGATAAAGTGAATGAATTTAAAATTCGGCCTCCAGGCGCCATGCGCCAAGCAAGATGGATGGCGAGAGCTATTTATTCATTAAAAACATTGTTGTTTAGTTCTCAATTCAAAATGTCAAATAAGGACAAAATAGCTCTATTAGACGTCTGCCTGTTTATCGCGACATCCTATGCCTTGGCTGCAATGCACTTTAGCGGTAAAAGCGCCCTACCAGGACTTGTGCTTTTTGAAGGCTGTAAAGGCATACGAAATGGTCGACAAAACTATATCAAAAGCGGCTATACAGAAGTTTTGCCAGCATTTGTGGTATTTAGCAGAAGAAGTGTCTATCTTGTCTCTATTTGACGATGATATTAACCAAGAAAGTAAGGTAAAAATAGTTGCTAATTTGGCCAAAGAAAATCCATCGGTCCACAATAAACGCTACATTCCATCGAGAGAAGAACTTAGCGGGCCTCTTTTCGAAAAAAACATCGATGAATTTGTTTTCATGAACAGCAGATCCTTTTTCAGGCGACTCAAAATTGATGACAGTTCTTTCATGGAGTGTCCTATTTTGTGGCCTGCTAATGCTTCGTTTCAACGCGCTAAAATGAAGGTGCAGTCACTGAAAGCAGTTAATGATACGGCTGAAAGAGCTGTTAAGTTGATGCAAGACTTTCATGGCTTAATCACAGTGGACGAGGAACAAAAACAATATTTATTACGTTGCGTACAAGAACACAGAAAAGTATATCCTGACTGTAAAAAACAAACCTTAAAAAGAAAATTTAATTAATAATGTCCTTTAAATAATTAATATGTATAATACATAATAAATATGATACAATAATCAAAGTACCATTGTTTTATTTACAAAATAAATATTAAGTTAAAATATTCCCCTATGGTTTCCATACAAACTTTTATATTCAAAGTTTGACATCAAGTCGGGTTATCGCTATCCGATTTCAATAATATTTATTATTTCAGTTATTAAGGTCAAATGGAACAAAATAAGAGGGTATGCGTGTCTCAATCTGTAAAAAAAAATTGCCCTTATAGTCTGGGACACCCTAGTGTACATGTTCCATAAATCATACCACTAATAAATAAATCGTTTTGGTTACATTGGTAAGTTAATCACTATTTTGTTTTATAGGTTGAGTGGAGCAGAAAATGAGGCTGAGGTAGAAGAAGAAGGCTCAGATTTAGAAAAATATGACTCCATGCTACAACTAGCTGGCGCCCTTGGTCGCGCTTCTCCTGAGCACACTCTCCCCTTGCTGTGTGGGATACTGGAGAATAGAAGCGCCAGGTTATTATCTCAAATAGTAAAATTATCTAAACCAGTGATGGGTAATCCTTTTTAGCTCGGCGTGTGATAATTTTTGTAGCCTTATAAGAACATTTTTTTAATTATCGGCGGCCTCCGTGGTGTAGTGGTCAAGACGCTTGACTCACGCACGGAAGGTTCCGGGTTCGATTCCCGGTGAGAACACAAATATTAAAATGTGATTTTTCTCAAGCCTGGGTGCTCTGTGATGTAATTCACCACTGTAATTAGGCCTCCTGGCCTGTTGTGGTGCAAAAAAAAAAACGTCTATCCTGGCATACATTCCTAGCTTCTTCCACATTCATACATCTTGTCAATTATTTATGTTCAAAGCATTAACTTTGTGGTCAAACATTTTAATTAATGTTAGTAAATATTAACACATTCTGCAATATATCACTGAATATCATTAACCTAATTTTAGTGCATGTTAGGACATGGTGGTGTTTGCATCTCCTTTAACTCGCGTGTAATTAATGTATTTTTTTCATAAAAACCATATATACTATGGTGATGGTAAAGGTGAAAGTGTATTTTAGTATTTGCATGTTGGTGTAGTGAGTGTCCCGATGAAGAGACGGGTACGTCTCGAAACCGGTAGACACAAAATACTAATATTTACTAACATTAATGAAACATTTTTTGTTTTTGTACCATTCGTTTATTAAAATAAATAAATATAAAACCACTATACCTTGATAAAGTTAGTTAATTATACCTTGATAAAGAAGCATGTGTAGCTTTAAAACCAGTCGGTAGAAGAAAAAAAATTGTGGTTAAAAATAAAGTTTTATATTTATTTTATTATTATGAATAACTACAAAGTTAGTGCTTCAAATATAAATTTTATTTTACATTACTTATTATTATTATTATTATTATTAAAAGGCTAAAACAAATAATTATTTACATTAGTGGTTTTTTTGTTGTTGAATTGCATTTGCCAAATCTTCAATCGAAAGTTGGTATTTTGTACATTTTAAACACAATCAAGCGTTACAAACTTCATCAGTCATTCTTTTTTTAATTTGATTTAATATTATTCGACGTTGAGAAAGGTCTCACAAAAGTACTTTGAAGGAAATCTTGCGAGTAAATTCATCGCTAGATTTTAGTAAACGATGCGTGTTATTCAAAATGTCGTGACGTGTCCATTCTGTCAAGCGTGTCATCGTGTAATTTCATGTATTTAATATATATCATTAATTTCTCCCTATTTGAATTATTTTTTAATTGATATAATAGTCCTGAAAATATCGAGAAAGTGATTAATCTGGTCGCTAGTTGATCAAAACTGGTGGCTAAAGTTCATAACTCAATTTCAAATTATTTATTTAATTATTATGTTTTTTTCTGAAATAAAATGTTTCTGAAATGGCTGTTTTTTTTGTAGAATGCATGAACTTCTCCAGTCTGATGAGGAAAGTCCGATATTGTACAATGTGTATGAAGATCTTCACTGGACACTCATGTTTGCAGGTCAGTAAAGGATTTTTGTTTCTTTATTATGTTGTGACTTATTTTTCCGTATTAATATATTTTAGCATTGTTTCACTTAATGAATTAAAAATGTTTTATTTTCTGTATATACATATTATAAATTTGAGCTTGTAACTGGACTCTACTATGATCATGTTAAATTACTTCGCAGATTGAATTAGTAAAATTGCTTGTATTTAAAATGAAATTAATTAGGAATTATTCATGTAATAAATGTATATAACATATACATAATTAAATAGATATGTTATAAGCGTAAAGAATGTGGCATTTCATTTTGTGAATAATTGCCTTGAGCGCCTTTATTCTCTAACGGACTTTCATCATGATCAGACACAAATGTGCAGAAATATGAGAAAATGCTTCAATTGCACTGCAACTGTGAGAAACAAAACAGATATTTCGTTATATTAGTAAATATAATCCAATTTATGGAATAAGTAGTTATATTTCTTAGTACATTTTGAAAAATGTTGACAGCTGCCAGTTAGCGTTGTATTTATGGTAACGAGTTACACATAAATAAATATGAAATATGTATATCTCTTTCTAACATGAAGCTTTCTAGCATATGTATTGTGATTTGCTACATATTTCTTTTTTTATATATTTTAATTGCTGAGAGCAATGTAATATTTCGTCGCCATTCAGGCAAATGTCACTAGCCCTAAAAATTACAATTTTGAGTTGAATATGCAATTCTAATACGAAGCGTAAAATTATGTTCTTCAAGAGGCAAACATCACCAAGGTAACTTCGCTAGAAAAAAGTTTTGTAAATCCAAATAATTTGTTTTTCATTGTGTGACTTTTAATAAAATCCCAACAAGCGTAAATCACTAAAGGCACATTGAATTTATTGCAATACAAACTTCTATGATTTAAAATGTGTTTTCTTGTGACCTTTTTTAATGCAGTTGTTATTTTATTAAACACTTTATATACATATAAGGGCGGGCATATTGCCTTAAGGCAACTTCTTGTTATGTTACCAATACTAATATAATTACTTAACACTTTTTCTTTTAAATATTTGTTTTGCTCGGTGGTTTTTTAATGGTTTCTATTTATATGTGTATGTATATATATTATGTTTTTTAAAAAAATATTTAATCATTATGTACTGTGATATGAAATGTATGGTTTTGTTGCGAAAGGTTCATTCAACTAATAATGAAATATTTGGACATCAGGACATGTTCTTACTATGGAGGGAGACGGAGATGGAGAAGGGGAAACTCCGGCCATCCCTGGGGAACTATTGCGCTACACAGCAGGTGCTGCCGGTGACCCGGATGCTTCCATTCGCTTATTGGAGGCTACGGAAACTGCACCAAACCCCGCCGACTTACAGAATGCGCACCAAGTTGTCAGGTACACAGTTTTTAATTACAAAATAATGAAAAATTCTATTACATTTTTAATGAACATTGGTTCTCAAACTGACGTTGAATCAACAAAGTTTATGAAGCATGTCTTACGATACTTCCGTCCTTATGACGAGAGTGGCTTCTAAAAAAAGATAAATGTCAGCAGAATCAAGAAAACATAAAATGCTTCCTGCTTATCTCTATCAATAAGTTTGGCACTAGATATTGTAGTTAAGATATTAAAAATAATATAGTTTATATAAGTTCAATATCACTATCACAGAGCCAAAAAAATCTAAATAAGTTTTTTTGGTGTTTTCAATTGAATGGAGCGACTGCATTGATTGGTAAATTTGAATTTCAAAATTGGCTAATAGACTACTTGCATTCTATTAAATTCAATACCACGAATGAATCCTCCCTACTAAAGAAGCGAAACAATACCGCGTATATCCCTAAATCCAATACAGCTGATGAGACGTACTCGATTTGTGTAAAGGCAATACAGCGAATAAGCCATACGTAACTGCCAGTTTAACTGTCACAATTAAATAGGTGCGAAGGTTTTCACGGTCACTGTTATCAATATGTTTCCTTTTTGGGTGATACCATGTGTGTTGGATTTTTTCCGACGTTTCGGCTACCATTGCAGGAGCCATCTTCAGGGTAAACTGAGTTCACTCAGAATTACAACTACACATTCAGAGTCACAATTAACTTCGCATAGACGCATACGATAGTAAAAATTGATTTTCTAATATAAATCAACAACACAAAATAAACTGTTTTTAAATTTATTTTTTATAATTTTTTTATACAAAATTGCAAGGTTTTTTGTCCCTCTTGAACAGTTTGACAAATGGTTCATCCGCGGTATTGAACTTATATGGATGATATAACTCATTTTATGTAAAATTGGAGATGCCACTTTCTTCACAACGACAGGATATATAAGTATAATATGTATGTATTCAATCAAATTATGTAGTTCAATTTATAGAAATATATTGAACGGGAATTTTTGTACATGTAGACATAGTAAAGCTGCTATGAATATTTGTATGCAACTTTATATGTCAAATTGTTTTTGTTGACTAACTACTTTATTTTGTAAGCTGTTATAATAATTAGAATTTTTAATTTTTTGTATTGGTAGTAAATTATTATTTTTATTTTATTTTATTTAATTTTATTTAATTTTATTTGATTTGGGATTTTCACAGCTATTACATAAACAAAATAAGTAGAAAAATATTAACAATACTTAAGCCAATTAAAAAAATCCACTGTAAATCTAATGACACATAATATATAAGAAAAGAGTTAACGTAATTGTATGTGTGTGACGTTTGTATTCATGTGTATGTTAATGTGTGTATGCGTAAATGAATGAAGGAGGGGTGCGTGTGTGTGGGTGCGTAAGTATAAAAGCTATTGTACTATTTATTTTTGTCAAACATAGCCGTACTCGGGCGCTTAAACTGAATGATGATGATTTTCACATTTGTTTGTTGAACTCCAGATTGACAAGCGGTATGCTGCGGGTGTGCTGGTGGTGCGGCTGGGGCGCGGGGCGCTGGCGCGGCAGTCCGGCGCTGGCAGCCGACTGTCTGTGGCTGGCGCGGCGCCTGCTGCGCGCCTTCTCGCGGCCCGGTGCGCGCTGGCTGCCGCGTGGCGCCGGCGCAGCGGCCGCAGCGGGTGCGGGCGCGTTGCTGCGCGCGCTGCATGCCGACCCGCATGTGGCGCGCCGCGCCGTGGCGCTGCTGCTCACCGTGGCCGCCAACCGCCAGCAGTAAGTTGCATCATTATCCAATACAAATGCACAAAATTGTGGAATATTCAATGACATACAAGGTGTGTTCAGAAAATAATTTTTAAGGAATTTTTAAATTTTGCTGGTTTGGAGAGTCCAATTGTCAATTTGTTTTATTATAAATAAACAAATAAACGAACAAATTATGTTGGTATACATGCCCCTGAAGTATGCTAAAATTTTCAGCTGTATTCATTGTTTACTTTGTCTGTGGCAGCCGCTAAGGTTGGACGTGTTTTTATGAGGTTGGGGATTTTCATTTGTTGAAAAAAATGGATCAAAGTGTGTTAAATGTTAAAAAAAGTTGAAAAACAAAAATGGTTAGTCCGCTTTGAGTAAAAAGAGTTTACGAGTGGTATAAGCGTTTCCAAGATGGCCGTGAAGACGTTGAAGATGACAACCGGCCTGGGCACCTCAGCACATCAACAACCCCATGAAAACGTGGAAAAAGTGAATGGAATGGTTATGAACAATCACCGGATCACAATCAGAGAAGTCGCTGATGATGTTGGCATATTGATTGGCTCATGCCATGAAATTTTTTCAAATGTTTTAGGTATAAAACGCATGGCGTTGAAACTAAGGCTTAATCGTCCCAGTGGAGGCATTCTGGATCGCCGAGCACGCTGAACACATCCAACCTTAGCGGCTACCACAAAGTAAACAATGACTACAGCTGAAAATTTTTGCATACTTCAGGGGCATGTATACCAAAAGTTTTGACAATTGGACTCTCCGAACCCGCGAAATTGCAAAACTCTCGCTATTTTCTAAACACATCGTATAATTAAATAGACAAGTTACTAGCGCTAAGAGATTCGCATTTTAATTCCTGGGCAGTTGCCTTCTTTGCCTTCATTTGAAAAGGGACTTTCATCATGAAAGTTAGTTGTTGGCGTATTTTCACTTTTTCAAAACAAATCTATCCCATTTTTTAGGTTACTAAGACTAAATGTTGAGATCAGCTCTTGTGGCAGCTTATTCCAATCATCAACAACCTTATTGCACAGGAATTGCTTCTGTTAGTTTAGGTTGAATCTAGTTTTTCCCAGCCTGAGTCTGTGACCTCGAAGTCAAGCATCTTCTTTTAGTTTGAACATGGAATCAAAATTTATGGCAGCTATAGTGACTGTTGAGTATTTTATATGGTTCTATCAAATCACACCGTTTTTGTGGTTCCCCCAGCGTTGTGAGACCGAGAGTTTCCAGTCTTGCACATATAGAAGCCGTTTCAGGCTCGGCAACAATTTTGTGGCTCCTCTTTGGGCTGTTTCTATCAAGTTGATATCCACGGGTAGCGGATAACATCCTCATTAGCATCTGATATCGCTCGCAGGATAATGGACCTGGCCAACTTCCCCCTGCTATGGGAGGCGGTGGCGTGGGGCGTGGGGCCGGAAGGCGCGGCAATGGCGGGCGTGGCGCGGCGCGGGCTGGCGCGCGCCGGGGCGCAGGCGCTGGCGCAGCTGCCGCCGCCCGCGCGCGCCGCCCGCCTGCGCGCGCTGCTGCGCCCCGCGGCCGCCGCGCTCGCCAGCGCCCCCGACTCACCCGAGCTGCACCTGGCGCTCGATGTCTACGCGGGCATCGCCGACGGCGTGCAAGTAAGGACATTTACACTATTGTGGGAATGGGGAAGTTCCGTGATTTAAAAAAAATAAATTAATTGTCAGACAAATTGCCAAAATAATTTCATGTAGCTTATTATCATCTCTATGATTTTTTTTGTCGGCCTCGTGATGCAGTGGTCTGCGCGTTTGTTGACTAGAGGTGTCAGGTTCGATTCCCAACATGGTTGATCTAAAATATTTATTTAAAAAAATGTTTTTACACTAGAATATTTCATAATCCCTAGACTGGTACCTGAAGCGTAAGACTATCATCTTATTATCATGTAACAAAAATGATCAAGATACATTGCGATTGGTGTACCAATGCAGTGCCCTATGCACCATTAATTAGCGAAAGGGAATGATGAAAACTTTATTTTCGTTTTTTAATTTTGCAAATCCCCACCGAAACTTCGAAATTTCACCGCCCATGACGTCACGAGTTCAAGTTAGTGAGTGTTTCTGACATTTAAAAGTTCAACCCCGTACAAATTATTTGTACATGCTTAATGTTAAAACGCATTAAATGTCAAAAAACATGGCCACCCTGGATGCTGGAAATCTGTTGCTGACTACCACAATAACATAACAACGCTATAATTTATTGGTTACTATACACGGGGTCATTTAAACCCGTTTGCAAAGTATTTTTTTTTTATTAAAAACTTTTTTATGAATTGTTTCATGCATTTTTAAAAAACTTCACTGTACAAATAAATGCTCTAACTTTTACCATGTTCAAAAAACATTTTTTAAATCTAATTTCCCGTCAGTCGTTTCGCTCGTTACATTTTTTGAGCTATACTTTTTTTTGGATTTGTGAGATATGTATTTGAAACAAGCTGTTGGAGATCTAATGTTTCGAAATAATTCAGAGCCATTTCATGTTGCCAAGAAGTTGTTGCACTATTTCAAGAACATTGATGTTAATCTTTTTTTTTCGCAATAACCCAACAGATATTAATCCTAGGGCTATATATATATATATATATTTGTCATATGTGTGGTTCAGAGCACGTCCCTTTAAGGACGGAATAGGCATCAGATTGCTTCCCATTATATGAGATCCGACTTAACAAATTCACATACGATTCTATTGTCTTTTTTATTTTATGGTCTCAGTCGTTTCTGATCTTTCCCAATGTGGGTAACTAAGAACTTTAAGCGATTGCATATTTGCTTGTACTAATGTGAAAGAATAAGAAATGTTGATATTTATTATAATATTCACATGCAAACTGACAAGTCGAAAGAGAAAGTAGAACTTATATTTTACTTTTATGCAAAAGTTGGCATTGCGTGTCTTCAGACAATTGGATCGGTAATAAGATAGGCGACAATTCCTAGTTGAACGTTGGATCCAGTAGTTGGATCAGAATCGATCGCATGTTTATGGAATGTTTCAATAGATTTATAGCATGAACGCCTTCCGATATACGAATATTACTATCATTTGAATAAATCTGAAGTCTATTCCCAGCCTAATTATGTATATTGTTAAAAAAAAAGAATGTAGTGAATAACGATAAGGAATGTTTAGTCCAGCACGGCAGAGTACGTGTGGGAGTGCCTGTGCGGGTGTCTGGAGGTGTGCGGACGGCTGGCGGCGGGCGGTGGCGCGGCGAGTGACGCACTGCGCGTGTGCGCCGCGGCCGCTGCTCGCCTGCCCGCGCTGCTGGCCGGATCGCCGGCACTGCCCGCGCTGCTACGCGCGCTCACGGCACCGCTGCTGGCGCACGCCGCCCGGCCCGCACCGCCCCCGCCGCGCCACGGCCACTCCGGCGACGAGGACGAGTTCTGTGAGGTGAGACCGCTTATGTTACCTACTACTCTTCAACGGAAATTAAAGTGCTCGGCTAATGTGATTCAGTCAGTACTCGACCTAGTAGCGGGTGAGTGATTCAGGCGGGACATTGGATAGAAGCAAGGTCCAAAGCCTAGAAAGTACTGTATTTTGAGGATGATAAGACGCACCCCAAAATTTGTCTATCAGTTTTTGGAAAAATAAAATGTTTTGGACGATTTCAAAATATGTCATCTTTTACATGTACACTATGTTACAGCACTCTGATTATTGTGTATTTTATTAGTGTTCACATTTAATTGGTGAAAGATATGTAATGTTTTTATTTTATAAAAATTGATGAGTGTATATTGATATATTTTACTGTTTGTTAACTTTAAGCTAAATAAAAAATACTACTCGACAATATCCACATTATTTTACGACTGTATGGTGTTTAGGAACTGTCCCTGGTGATGGAGATTGGCAGCGGGGTAGTGGGGGCAGGCTGGCTGCAGGAGGCGGACGCGGAGGGAGCGGGGCGGTATGCAGCCAAGGTGGCCGCACGCTGCGTACTGTCTCGCCTCGCTCCGCCCTCACCCTACCTGGCGCGGCCCTTGCTGGCCAGCCAGTACTACCGTCTGCTGCAGGACCTGGGAGCGCGAACGGTAAACTCCAATCACCGGATTTATTTTCTTCTTTTTTTTTCTTTTTTCACCTTGAAACCACGATGATCGGTATGAGCAAGAAGACATGTTGGCATAATCAAAACAAATTTTTAGGCGTTTCATACCTCAAAAAAATTCATTCTGAAGCTGAAGTTTAGCTCACTGTATATTAATGTCACTAGATCTGCTCCCTGGAGGAGGAGTACTTCAACGCTGCAGTGGCGTCCATCGGGGAGGGGATGGAGAGCGGGAGTGGCGCGGGACCCGTGTGCGAGCTGCTTGGTGAGATGGCCTCCCTGGCCAGTGAGGGAGCGCCCCCGGGTGGCCGCCTCATGCAAGCCCTGCACTCCCTTACAGAGAGGTATAGTATATGCCACAATTTCTAGATCCCAACAAATCTACGAACTTACCTAAACTCCAAACTGGCAGGAACACATTATCATCATTGGCTCTATAGCCCGTAGTGGGGCTTGGCCTCTTCCAACATTCATCGCCATCTTCCTCTATCCTGCCATGTACTTCTCCAGTCCTGATGCCTATAGCATACACATGCCTCTGCATTTCATTCAACGTCTAGCAATGCTACATTATCCCGTGGCTTTATGTGAAGTATCTTATTTGGCACTCTCTTTTCACTAGCGAAGAACATTTTGAAATACTTAAACCACAGAAAGTGATCTTGCACTTAATCTTGATAATTTGACTTTAGCTTCAACCAACCTCTATAATAAATTTTCACCTAAAATTATTCAAGAAGTAAGTAATAGATACAATGCCTTCTTTAAAAAACACAAATAGTTAAAATAGTAGAGAGTGGTCTTACTACCAACATTATTAACTATCTTAAAAAGTATCCTAAAAGGTATATTAGTTAACCTCTAACAAATATAAAAAAGGTGGTCCTGTACTGTTATATTTCATGTTCCTGGACTGGCACCCGAGGAGTAAAGCTGATCACTTTACCTACATGTAACAGATAACCAATATGCCCTGCATTTAGTGTGCAGTGCCCTACGCACCATTGGGTTCAGACAGGGGGGGTGATGATAGAATTATTACAAAAGTTTAAAAAATAAAATTAAGTGTCTCAATAAAAATGTTCACATCACTATCAACTATGAACCGTCAAAGTAAATGGTTTTTAATTGAAGCGATTATTATAATTGCAGGTTACTGAGCCTGAGTGTCAGCGGTGCTCTGCAGGAAGTTTCGCGGCCCGTGTCCTCCGCCGTATACAACCTCCTGTCCGCTCAGCCCGAGCTACGCTCCGGACTGCCAGCCGCGCTGGCGCAGCACAGCTTCGATGGCCAGAGACAGGACAGCCTCCGCTTCAGGGACGACTTCGACAAGTTCATAGCCGAGATGCAAACAGCCGCCTAATCTGACTCCCATTTCTCTCATCTGCAAAATCTCATCCTCAAAAGTATGTTCGAGTTTGTTTTGAAGTACAAATTAGCCGATGTATATCTATTCGTAATTTAAAATTTTTGTCAATATTTTGAGTATGTCCAAATGTTTGTAGACAGGCTGGATTTCACTCCCTTAAGATCTAAATCTATTGCAACAGAGAGGGAAAACATTTTTGTGAAGTGAATGTGGAAGTCTAGGCATTTACAGGACTTATTACCAGTCGTTGGTTTGTTTATGTGGCCACTTTACACATTGTAACATTTACCATTCTGCCCATGTTTAAACATCCGTATTTCCTCAATTCTTCCATCTGTTGACTTTTGTGAAGTAAAATAGCCGAAACCTTTATCGGTGCGGGTGATATTCTTCTGGCTGAATTATTTCACCAAAATGGCAACGCCTGAAAATTCATTTGTTTAAACATGGGCAGAATGTGTAAATGTACACAGTTTGTAAAGTCATAACTCGTGTAAATGGACTCGACTCGACTTCCATATGCCTTATTAAAAATGTTTTCCCACTCAGTTGAATAAATTTAGATTTAAATTTTTGACTCGGAATGATTCCAAAAATTATTTAATTCCAAATTGTACAAAGACTGCGGCCCTTTTTTAAAATAAATATTCCGTTATGCTATATATATATATATATATATATATGAATGACTTTTTTGGTAACATGAAATGTTAGTTGTATTTTTAAAATCCTTTCAATGTGTTGAATTTTAAGATGTCTTATTAATGTTTATGCGTTGATTACTTTTACTTACCCATATTTTTGCGCCGATATATTTACCTCTTTTTCAGCTATCTGAGATGACTGCAAATAAATTTTTGTCCAATTTTCTGTAGTATTTTCAGTTGCATGTTAAATATTAACATTTTAGAGAGTAACATTATTTATTCTTATACTTGTAAACCAATAACTCAAATACACCCCTACGAACTACTCTGAAAATGAGTTTTTATAGTGATTTTGAATCATTTTTGCTTCCACTTGTAGCAATTGAATTTGAATTTTAGTTGCGATGTTATTAATATTTCGTTTCATATGAATCTGTATGAATTTTATCATATTTCCATGCATAAAGCCCCTGGTTTTTAAACCGCTTTTGTTTTTTAATGTTGTACATATTATAATGTTTTACTGGACAGACATCAGGTGTACATATTTTCATTAATAATATTTTCAAGAAAACACTAATGCAGTACCCTTTGTGACATTAGGTATAAATATATTTTTAAAAGTATAAATATTACATATAAAGGCCTAATTCCATGATATGTACATACAATTGTTTTGATAATTTAATTAATTTCAAGATATAGGAACATTATGTTCAAACATTGGATTATAACTGAATGAAAAATCAGTATACGTGCTTGCCTATTAAATTGCTATTTTATATAGAAAAATTAAACATTTTTTGTGGGAAAATTATATATTGAATCAATTAAAACATTGTCCTATATTACTCGTATCTATACAGTTTTGACATTTTAATGGCAGTTGATTAATGTCTTTACCGTAAGTCACCAAATGCTATGAAGGCATTTTTCTGACTCTTTGGAGTAAAAAAATTTCCGTGTAAAAAGTTTGCAGAATTGAAAAAAAAAATGGTAATCAATTGAAGCAAGATTCCTAGGGTGTTGTGTGAAGCAGCAGCGGCGATGAGCGATTGACCAGCTTTGCTTGTTTTATGCGAGCTTCTCCACCATTGCCTGCAGTTCTTGACAATATGCGTCTGCAGTTACAGTTGAGCCAGATCTTTATGAAGCTGTGATATATATATATCTTTATGATAATGCCAACACAGGACCGTCATACTGTTACCATAGACACCTTTTGGGTGATTTTTCATTTTGGGCTTTGTTTGGCTGGAGCCCCTTTATATGACCACTGCGATGACCGATTGTGGTTGTCATACAAGATCCATTTCTCATCGCATGTTATAATCCAATAAAAAATTCCCCCACTATTTTGTCTACGTCATGTTAGTACCGCAACGGAACTCGTAATTATGTATCTTCTAAAAAACTTATCCATTAAATTCATGAAAATATCCGAGTAATAACAAATGATTATCTGGTTTTGAAAAATAAAAAAAAACATAAACACCTTTAAAGTAAAATATATTTGAATTAGGAAGTCCTACACAAATGAAAATTAACCACATTCTAGTCGTTCGGTTTGTATAAACTGCAATTCTATAGGTAATCATCACCTAATAACACAGATAATCTGTCCCACTATGTTTTTTTTTTTTTACTCGATAATCAAATACTTTTATTGATAATTCCGAAATATAGTAAAGTATTTCTTTCTACATTTGTACTTAATGTTTTCATAACATTAGGCATTCTAGCAGATTTTCAGTGCAAAAAATACTTGACACCAAATGGCTGTGATAAGTGAAGATAACTTTCTTGGAGAAATGTAGTTTTTTTTGCAGTCAAAATTGATATTATCGAGATTATTATTTGCTTTGACTAAGCTTATTTCCTTAGTACATATGTTAGTTTTTTTAAAACTCTTTCATTTAACTTCTTTGACTTTACCAATAACTTACCTACATTAAGTAAGTCATACCCTTAAGAAAGGTCTTACACATATGTATCTTTAGTTAAATGTTTAGATCAAATACAATAATGTATTTTGTTGATGTAAAAAGTAATTGTATTTTATTCATGAAATATTTTATTTGTTTCAACAGTTTTAATTAACTGAGCGTATTTGTGTTTTTCTCAGTACTTTTATCATTTGATTTTCCTTGACACTTTTAAAAGCATGATCATGTAATGTTATTTTAGTTCCTAATATTTGACTTTGATTCTCAATAAATTATGTATAAATTTTCATATAAATTTTATTTTAAGATCTAGTTATGATTTGTTTTGTAAATATATGCATATGAAACTTAATGAAATAAATATTATTTTTTATATTTATTTTTGTTTTATGATTACATGACTTTAATCAAATTTACGAAAATAAGTAGGTATCCTGTATATTTTTTAGGATAATCTTAATTCTCCTTCATACAAAGTTGTGTCTAACTGAATAAGCTACAAACATAATTAACCAGGTAGGCATGTTTATAATAAAATGTTTTACCCATGCTCAGGATTAGATCACTCTCTTTTGGTATTAATTAAATTTTATTTTAATCCTGAGAATGTAAAATAATATATTATGGAATGGTTTCAGTTTACATTAAGTATTGTCCTTATACTTCCATTTTCTATTTAAACAATCTTGAAGCTTTGGCCATCCCAATCAATTGCAAAATAAATGCACCATACAAATAATTGTTCTTCCTCGACTCTTCACGATTTTATAGTAGCTATTAATTTAGTTCAATGAAACAGCATTTTGAAATAATTTTACTGTTGTGAACTAAATGTAAGTCATAAATGCCTTTAAAATGATTTTCTCTTTCTTTAGATTCAAATATTATGTTTTTCAAAAAATTATTAAATTATAATCACAAATGAAATTTTAAACAGAGATTCTTTGTGCAAAGGTAATTTTCTAAACTAAAAGAAATATACAAATTACATGTATTTTATGTCTTTTCAACATCCAAGTTGAATAAAACACTAACTAGATGTGTTTGGTGTTTTGATTTAATGTAGTATGTATGTCCGTGTGTAATTTAAAAATCCTCTTTTTGTAATACAATAAAAAAATTATGGCACAGGTGAGAAATGTAAAACTTTTTTATATTTGATTAGATTTTTCTTTTCTATTTTTAAATTTTCACCAAAATCAAATCACTACTTCATTAAACAGTAAATAATTTTATATTTTAACTAATCGGCCCTGTAGCTAGGTGAAATTGACTGGAATTTTATATTAAGATAATTAAAAAACTAAAATGACATACTTTCTCATTTTCTGTTATTAATTAATGCACATTACCTGTACAAATATGCTTACATTTTTATAACTTTCTACATTTTCGTAGGCTGGAAATATTTACACAGACTCCATATCAGCATGCGAATAGTCACTTCTCTCTAAGCTAAACATCTACGATACTTTTCTAATCGTGCGGTGTGTATTAATGAATCCAACACTGTGCGCTAAAACATAAATGCTCCAAATATAACTTTACTGTTATCATAATATTTATAAAAAAGGGAGGAAATTTTAAATGTTAATAATTTAAAACAAAATAAGATAATACACATTTTATTTAATAAAAAACAAAAACAGCTTCTTTAAACAATTTTCTAACTAAAATTAATTTTTGCTAATAGATATCAAGTAACATTTCAGTATTGTTATATCTTAAGTTCTAAAATGAATAATATTCATATGATGTATTATGTAATTTTATAATTAAGAATAAGTATGTAAATGCACTTTTTTAAACTTAATGTTCGTGGATAATCATAACGTTTGCATTAATATCAATCAACGAAGTGTGCAAATGACTAACTTCCCCACTCGGAATCACGATTCATATTTGCCTTCTTCGAGACTAGTCAATATTGATTAATAACTGTAAATCCTTCGAGCTTATGGCACTTAAAAACAATGTTAACATAACAATCAAGAAATAAATCCTCCTAAGTAATTCGGGCACTGGTCGTGTCATACTTCGGAAGGTACGTAATATATTTAGAAATATAAGTACTGCATATTTGTAAATTCAAAATTGTAATCTTTAATTGATAAAAACAATATTAGTTTAATGGCACTTTTCTTCTGAATGTACACTCTTTTCCATATGCATCATTCTCAATTTTCATAATATAAAATATTGTCCACTAATATATGGAAATACAAGCACTTTTTCAAACATTATTATTTCTTAATTAAAAGTTACCCTCCGTAATCATGTATTAGTTACTTTAAATGCAGTATTCAAAAGTGGGTTCAAGATTTTGGGAGTACCCACAAATATTAATATTAAATACATATATTTACACACAAAACACCCTGAACCCTGTTATCGATCCCACTGTGAATGACTCCTCATACATATTATGCAAACTTTAGGCACTTGTAAATTTTCTACCGAACTGAAAACGCCTACACACATATCATTTGGAATCCATGCCTTAATATATAGATTTTATATTCTCTTATAAACATTAGCTTTTATAATGTGATGTTTAAATTATATAAGTATCATATTCTACATGTTTAATGGATCTCAGCTGTGTGCTTTTCATTTATTAATCTCAAACAGCTGTTGATATTTTACATTATAAAAACAGTGAAACCAAACATACGATTTATTTGTGTCTCCTATTCCTTTCTTGTTTGTAACTAAAATATAATAGCATAAATGTGTATAATAAACTCTAATAAACAAAAATTGTTTACCTAAATATTTTACTCAACCTAATCTCCATAATTCGTTTATTGGGGCGGTACAATTCGTATCACTGAATTTAAATAAATATTTGCAAAAAAGTGTCAAATAAACTTAAAAATAATACATTTTTATAATGAATATTAGAAGCACGCTTTGTGATATACTATTGAAATGTGTCAATTATATTAAGATATTGTTGAAAACCACTGAAAAACCTTTACTAGTCTTAAAACTCAGCCTCTCTTTAAATATGTTTTTACTATATTAATTTGTTTCTTACTCTTAAAACATACTCGCACCGAATGGATGAATATTGTCGTTTAGGTACCTACTTGCAAATATATTGGGAATTTTTTTTTTTTTTAAATTATAAATTGTGTTTCGAAATCAGTAGGTAGTAGTTAAGTCATTCAAGTAATTGAAAAAAGGTTTAATACAAATGTACGCATATACCTATTTATAATATAAATTATGATTGCGTTCACTAAACTTAAAACATTAAATACATTAGGTACATTTTCTAAGGCCACATCTATTTAGTACTAAGGTGATGTATGTGTATGTATATACATAAAAATAAGTAAAAAGTTTAAATATATATTTTTGTCAAATAAATAATAAAAAAAAAGAGCAAAGTTCAGCTTCTGTAAGAAAATGAAGACTAATGGCCAGTGGCGTATATAATTATATTTGTAAATGTGGAAGCTTAGATTTAATAAATAATTATTACCATTTAAAACAACGTTTAGCAACCTTTTAACTTTATGAAATGTTTTTTTTCACTAACTTTTAAACCCAAATATTATGAACAATATGATGTAAAACCTGGTTATTTTTTTTTTCAGATATCTGAAAAAAAATACTAACAATAAACAATAAACACTAGAAAAAATTAATACACAGCTAAAATCCAGAGTAGTTAAAGGATTTCCATATTATGTAGTTTGATTTATTTTAAGTACCTACATTTAACTAGCGGAGATATGTAAATCTGTTTCACAAAGGCTTAAAAATATTTTGCTTAAAAATTGATACGTATAAGGGGTAGGTCCAAAAATTTACAGAATGGAAGGGTTACTAATTAGGGATAAAGGTAGGGATTCTAATATACATGAGTACTTAAATAGTGTGACTCATCACTAATATATATTAGGAGTCATATAAATAGTGAGTTATTAGTTTCCAAGTTACACGGACTAAGTGAGTCAGTCCGGAAAAAATACTGAGTATTGATAAAATTGAGTTTCGAGCTGTCATCAAGTTTCTCACTAAACTCAATTGAACCAAAAACACAACATTGAACCAACTATTTTATGTTGAGGCATCTAGTATGAGAAATAATAAAAATGCAGCAATCCCGAGAATGCTACACTTTTATAATTAAGTCTTTGTCGATATTGATTTATTTTGTTTATATATACCTGCGCACTGCTAGAACCCCCGTTGAAAATCATAATGGTATTATATTTTGATTTTTAATTTACCAATATTTTTATAAAGTAACATATTCTCTAACATACTTTCCTCACTAAAATATACAAACCATACCTATTTTTTCAGTTTTTTTTGTGTTAAATTTCTAGTTTATATAATTCAAAGTTTGTAAAAAAAAAATATCCATAAGTAGAAAACTATAAATGTCTTATAAAACTGTTAAATAATATGTAGATATTTTCTGTAATGCTGTTGTTTTCTCAAACTAAAAAATAAAAAAAATACATTCATGATAGAAAAGCTGATGCAGTATACGCATATATAGCAGTATATTGTCCCAGTAAAACCATGATTTACAAATTGTCTAGTCTTTACAAAGATGGTAGAGTCAATTGAAGAAGACTCCTGCTCTGGATGTCCTGTTGAGCCCTCTTCATCAAATTTAATTTTTTAAAAAATAATTCGTATATTAGTGTATGCCCATTTCAAGAAAAAGCAGCTAGCAGAAATAGTAGGAATATCATCTACATGTGTTAAGAGAATCCTACATCATCAAGTCGAACGTCACTGCGAGATGGATGCCGAAAATGCTTACGCCGCTTCAAAAGATTTAGTGCGTCGAGAGTCCCTGTGACTTCTTAGACCTCTGCCGAGACAACAAGGTAGTGTTTTGAATCGGTTTTTGACCGGAGATGAAACGTGGACTCATCATTATGAACCTGAATCAAAATAAGATTCCATGCAGTGGTGTAAAAGGGGCACACCATCCCTGGAAGTTCATGCTATCGTAATCGGCCGGAAAGGTCATAGCTAAATTTTTTGAGCATAATTCCTTCATTCTGTGAATTTTTGGATCTGCGCTCGTATTAACGGATATTGAGTAATATCTACATAAAAACCCAAAAAATGTTATGCCACGGAAAATATTAGGTTTTTCTCTCTTTCGTGAATCAGATTTTTTCTCAAATGTAATTTTCATCTCCATGAGGTCAGTATTTTACACAATGAGTAAAAAATATGAAACGCCATGTTCCTATTTACAGCAAACTTATACATTATGAATTGTATTTCACTTCTGTCGAGAGATGTTCATCAATTCTATATAATATCACAGTTTCTTTTACGTGAACAATGATGTATTATGCAATTTTATAAAACCACGTCCATATTTTCTGCATTTAATTATAATGGTATTTTATTTATTCAGATAATTCACATCTTTTACGTTTTTATTTTCTTTTAAATATCTGAAATTAGAAAAAAAACATTTAATAATAAAATTTTATACAACATGATACCATAATATATACATAAATATGCAGGTACACAACATGAGTCTATTGCAGGCGAAGTGAACGAATATTTTAAAGGTGAAGTAAACTCATTGCTCATTGCTTATATGTATTACATTAATCAGTATTATCCAAAAACCTTTTTACCTGGTTCTTTGCATACAAACAGTATATTATTACGGGAGTAAAAAAATATTCTCACATCTCACAACATCTTCGAGATGTGCACTGGTTAAAAAGCCCAGAGAGAATAAAATACAAGCTTTGCTGGACAGTATTCAAATCCCTTCATGAAATGGCTCCAAAATACCTATCGGACCTTTGTATTAGGGAAAATACATGTCAAAGAAAATCTACTCTTAAGTCAGCATTTGATTCAGGAAGAGGAAAACTTGTCGAAATCCGGCGCTCCCCAAACACTAGATTTGGAGATCGTACTTTTGCCGCCGCCGGCCCCTCTGCCTGGAACCAATTGCCTTCAAACTTACGAATCATCGACCGTCCCAGTCAGTTCAGATCCCAACTAAAATCCCACTTCTTTAGACTATCATACCCTCAATTTTAAATCTGGAAATATAATATATCACTTTAGTTTAGTTAGAATGTAAGTTTAGGCATACAATTGTAAAGCGCCCTTGAGGTGATTTTTTACAAAAATGGCGCTATATAAATCAGCCAAATATTATTATTATTATTAAAAACAAAAAAGTTAGGCACAAAGCTCAGAGTTGAAACTTTGAATTCAAAAGTTTGATCATTTTGTCAGTTTGTTCACTTCACCTGCAATGGGGTTATATTCTCAATTTTCTTAACATTTGAAATGTACATACATTCAATATTTTGATGATCCATTCAAATAGGGGTAAATCATATCTTAAAATTAAACAGGACTGGGAAAAAATATATGTTTATACAATACTAAAAGCCAAAAAAATGGTATATTAGTGATGGTTACAGTTTAGAAACAAATTAATGAAATAATGGATATTAATGACAGTAGAAACTTTGCACTCAAATGCCGCCGCGTTACTCGAATGCCGCTGCTATGGAGGCATGAAAATATTTTCTTATTTCTCAATATTTTTAATATATAGGGTTTTTCAGTTTGTCTTAAGCTCGTCAATGGTCCAAGGCTTGCTGGCGTATACTTTGTTTTTTCAAATAACCCCACAAAAAGATGTCCGGAGGGGTAAAATCTGGAGATCTGGGTGGCCAGTCAATGTCATATTTTTTTTACATCACGCGTCCAGGGAATTATTGTTGCAGAAACTGCATTGTTTGCTCTGCAGTGTGGCATGGCGCACCATCTTGTTCAAACCAGTAACCGTCCAGACCTTTTTCACACATTTCTGGGCAGGTATAATGAGCCAACATCCACCAATATCGATTCACGTTTCGCCTTCTCTGATAAAAATGGCCCAATTATGGTTTTGGCGCAAACGCTGGCCCAAAAAGTAACTTTTAGGCCATGCAATGGTGTTTCATGGATCTCGTGTAGATTCTCCATTCCCCAAATAGGAAATTTTGCTTGTTTCGAATGTTGAATGATGAATTGTTTGAAGGACTTCATCAAAATTTGCTTCCAATAATCAGGTTCAGTGTCAGCCATTCGAGTGATTGTTTGGTAGTATTTCAAGCGACGTGGACGATCTGTCAGCAATATTCATTGAGTTAATTGCACTTTACACAGAAACAAATGCAAATCATCCTTCAAAATGCTCCGCAAAGTGGTTCCACTGATGCCAAAATGCTGACCGCGGTGACAATACGACACATGTGGGTTTTCGGCAACACTCTTTCTTACCGCTTCAACCAGTTCATTGGAACGTCTTGAGCGTTGATGAACAGCATGTGGACAATCTCCCACTGTCCCGTGCTCGAGAAAATTTGACACCAAAGGGCGAATAATGTTGTCAGACGGTGTTTGTTGGCCACGATATGCACCTTGAGTTAACACAACTGAACAACTATTTTCAATGTTTAGCGTCACACGATCCATGGTTAAAATTGTACTGAATTGACGTTTAAAAAGGGGCGAGTTTATTTTATAAATACTGGTATCCCTAAGTGCGTCTCTATTTTTTTCTGCTTATATTGATAGTCGCATTGCATTACACAGAAAAGTATTTTTTTTAGTTTGGCAGCTGGATTATGGCTAGTTTGTTTGTTTTGAAGAGAAATTCTTGTCATCGTTCTAAATGATATTTCAAGAAAGTTTTATTTATTATAAATTAAACTAATTTGAATAAACATTTATAGTAAGATAATAACATATATTTTTTGAATTTGTGGATTTATTATCAGTTTGAGAGCGAACGTTTATTAAAAGTGAGTGTTAAATAGTTTTAAAATAAAAAAAACTAAAAAAAAATTATATATAAAAAAATTCAAATGATTTCTTTAGTACCTACATAAATATAGAACACAAAATATTTTTTATGTACAAAATAATTGAAACCTGAAAGGGTTAAACAAGAGATTTACCAATGTTTGCTGGTAAGTCATATAACTTTACTGTTTGATATATCTAGAATATTTGTATAATTTTTCTAAAATGTTGCTTTTTTATTTATTATATATACGGCCTAAGCCAATTACAACAGTTGCACGAAGAAACATAAATGCAAGAAACTGAACAAAAAGAACATAAAACTATTTAGCAAAGACAAACAAGGGCAAAACAATAATTGTATACAATATATTAAAAAAAACGAAAGACCTAAAACTTTGAGCTAAACCATGCCAATCCAACTTCATCCAACTTCATCGCCTTTTGTCGGTTACTGTGTTAATTTCATGTTAATGCCAATTTTAGTGTTAATTTAATGGTATTGTGTTAATTTTATTTGAATAATCTATTTTGGGGAATAGTTGAAGACAAATGTTGGTAAATCTCTTACTGTCTCTTGTAGTAGGAGTCCAGGCCTTTTTCAACTTAATTATCGAGTGTTCTTACATACTATGTTAACTAAGAAATAAACAAACACAACTACAGATATCACAGAATTAAAGTTAATATCAAGTTACATACATTATATTATTTTTGTTATAATTGTTAACCAATCATGAAAAAAAAACTGTGTATTTAAAATACACATTATTTGCATAGATTAGAATTAGTCACAATAGGGTGGGTATCTACAATTAGTATCACAATAAGTTATTAGTTATATAAGTACTTAATAATTATGAGATTATTTGTTTTGTTAGGTACATCAAATGCTAAACAAATATATAGGCAGTGGATTGTGGACGTGAAGTCTTTCTTTTTTTAACTTAATTAAAATTAACTTCTAAGACTTTACCTACTACACACTGAGATAATGGTGATTAGCTTTTATAAATGAATTTGTTTATAAAAAAAAGTACAAGTTGCTTGAAATAAAACTTCAATCTAAATTGTAATATTTGACCACTAATGTTAAGAAAATTTAAAAAGTGATGCTGACTAAAACTGAGATCTAAATCTAAGCCTTATATAATGGAGGATCTTACACACAGGTAAATCGTATTGTGTACAAACTATTGTGAAAAAGGTGTTGTTTTTAATTTGAAAACACAGAATACACAAAGTAGGCGTGCATGAGCATTACTTGCGTATTTATAGTAGGTTTATTTGAATTATTTAGTTTAGAGTAAAGAAAAGATGTCCAAATGTTGTGAAAAAGTAATGAGTAACGGGGGTCTTTCACAGAATAATTTGAACTAAAGTTTTTCACTTTATATAGTGTAATCAATCAACCAAGGAGATGGTTTGGTATTTAGAACTTTGTACTCCTTTGGGAGACAGTTTGAGCTGACACTGGTGTTGGCATACAGGCCATACGGAGAGCACGTCCACGTGAGTATTAGTAGGACAAGAGTAGTATGTGGGTGGAGAGCTTTTCACGAAAGCCGGCAGTGAGGAGTGGTGGTGCAACAAGCGAGAGTGCGGTGCAATGGGCAAGCTCGGTGTTAGGAGCGCATATGGGGATCTACAACATCTACCTGGTGATGCTATCGCTGTCAATGCTTTCGACTCCCCATTGCTTGAAAAGCCTTTCGCTTTTTTGGTGCCATTCGAATCTGGAAACAAAATGTCTTTACTTATTTAAAATGTATCTAAAAATTTCAAATTGGTTTAATTTTTACAAAAATATGATTTGTTTTTTAGCATACGGTATTTGATTAAAATAATGCAAACTCACCTGATTTCCAAGCATTTGAAGGTGCAGCGAGACCATTAATAGTAGGTTTGTGATTTCCCACTACGGGATCCTTTATGTATGTCATGAGGAACATGATAGACGCTCCTACCAGAGGAGGTATCCCCGACAGCAGGAAAGGGAGCTTGTAAGACTGCGTGTGGTCGTATATGAGGCCGGCTATGGGGGGCCCCATAGTCAGGGGGACGGAGCACAGGCCCAACAGGAAGCCGATGGCTTGCGTGCCCCCTCGCTGGCCACACAGGTCAAAGGCGATGGGCCCCAGAAGGGAGATGAAGCAGCCATCAAACAGACCCATTCCGAGAGCGATGGTGATGAGGATAGCGTAGTTGGGAGCGAAAGGCAAACACATGGACAGTATTCCGATGCTGTAAAATGCTATCTGCTGCAGGACTATTCTGTTGACTTTGGGGTGGTCGGCTATGTACCCGAACAGGAGTCTGCCTATCCCGGAAGTGATCCCGATGCACATAACGGGTAAATTGCTCTTGGAGCCGAATGTTACAGCCACAAAGGAAGCCATGTGAACATAGGGAATAAAGTAGCCGAAGAGAGCGGAAGGAATGGCTATAACCCATATGACGTATCTCTTCTTTTTCCAATTATCTACGTGGATGATGGACTTGAGCGCCTTGGATAAGTTTTGTTTCTCCAGATTCTTTCTGCCGCTCTCCGCGAGGTGCGGCACCGGCTTGAAGAGGAGGGCGCACAGCATGACGAAGGCGGACATGGCGGCCATGACGCGGAGGGCGCCCTCCAGGCCCCAGACGGAGATGGAGTATTCCAGGATGAGGGGCATGACGACCGTGAACACGGAGCTGCCCGAGGTGACGATGCCGTTGACCAGACCGAGGCGGCGGCTAAAGTAGTGCCCCAAGATGGCGAGCGAGGGCGTGTAGGCTAGCGCGGCGCCGAGCCCGTACATGAAGCCGTAGGTGAAGAAGAGGGCGGGGACGGAGTGGCTGAGGAGCGAGGACAGAAGCATGCCCCCGGCGGCCAGCGCGCCTCCCAGGAGGGTGGTGAGGCGCAGCCCCAGGCGGTCCGTCAGCACTCCGGCCACGGGGGACAGCAGGAACATGCTTCCGATGGACAGGGATCCCACCAGAGCTACAACATATTTATGTAATGTATATATTCAGACAGTAGTACAAAAAAAAACAACTAGTAGGTAATTCCCGAACTAAAACATAATATTATTTATATGTTATACAATAATAACTTCTTTTTAAAAATGTTATTAATTCAGACTTTCTGATGACACTCTTAGCACTGTACTGACACCTTTAGCAAATTAAAAAAATAAAATGGTTGTGTTACGGACGAAGAAGTCCGAGGTTCGACCTCCGCACTATCATAACTTGATTCCCATTTTCTAGCACGGTTATTTAATTATAATTCGGTCCCCGCCGGGGTAACCCGTGCCGAAGACACTGTTTTTTCATATTTATTTTTATTCCTTAAAAACGTAATAGATTAAACAAAACTTATGTGCCGCATCCATAATTTTAAAACTAGTAAGTACCGTAAAAGCATACTACATGAGACTTGAATGTAATTTGAGACGAAACTTCCGCGGCACATAATATTACATGTGGTATAATTGCTACTCTGGCAGCACTGGCAGTGTCCTACCAAAGTTTTTGCTTATTAACGTATAATTGCTGTCAAGGGGAAATTTAGACAAAGTAAGTAGTATTTATTGAGAAATTGACATTGATTTTTAATTCCAACATATTTCTGAATTACATATGCCTCAAAACTGTATTTATTTTATTTATTTATTAGTTTATACATACAATGTTACAAAAATGGCACAAAAAACACTCTGGCAAATTCTGCTTGTACTAGGAGTAGGCTCAGTATATGAAGGGTCGGCAAGCCAGAAATATTAATACGCCTAATGTTGCAATCGGTTCCTATATGGGCAAATGCCTGTTCTAAGAAACCGATTTGTTGCGGCAAATATGGTTTTCGAATATGTTTCCTATAAATAAAAGCAATATTATTAGTTAAAAGACTGTAGTGATCTAAATCGATTTAATAATACGATTTTGTGAGGCACTTTTCCGTAAACAAGTGAACGCCATGTTTGACACTTTCGGCGTACCGCGAAACCGTCCAATTTTGCCCTGGATGGATATTTTGCCCAAAAAGTCGGATCTATGATCAACCTTTAAAAATTATATTTCCATTTGATTTCGGTAAATTTGGTACATTAAGGACGAAAGTAGATATATGTCACTAACTTCCCTCAAAAGCTTTAGTCACTAACTTTACTCAGTGGCTTGTCAGAACCATTCAAAGTGCGCGTGTAATTTGTTGCGGGCTAATTACGACTCTGTGAGGAATGCAGTAATGTGTTTTGACGCTGCCCGGTTGAGTTTCAATAAAAACTGGCGCCTTGATATTCAGGAATATAATATATTCGTGAATATCGACCAGCTAAATATTATCGAAACTTAAGCGGACGGCGTCACAACACACTACCGCATTCCTTCCGTGCGCCTTGATAGTAGACCCCGACTATACCTACCAAACTACTTCACTTATGGCGGTGCGCGGTAGCCGGTAGCATTGCAGAACCCATTAGAAAATTAAGAATGGAAGAGGAATAAGTCGTATTAGATTGTGAGTCGCCGCTCGCTTTTAATTGGTAAGGCCCATCGTTCTCAAGAAATCGTTTTAATTTTCAATAATTTATCTAGAGGACACAACAGCGCAGCGCAGAAACCAGACCATGGATGGGTAAATTAAACACAATTGATAATATTAGCAGACATCGATTTTATGCTACTTACCTACCCACATACCGCATACGGTATACAGGGTGTTCTTTAAACCCTGTCACATCCGAAACCACGATGATCAGTATGAGCAAGAAGACATATTGGCACATGAAAATATTTTTTTAGAACAAATAAAATTTACAAAAATAAAATATCAAATAAAACAACCGGTTGCTTACTAGTGCAGGGGATAAACGAGGAGGGGGGGGGGGAGGAAGTCTGATACACTGTCAACCGCGCGGCCACGCCTCCCTCGCTTCTTCCCTGCAGAAGTCAGCAACCATTTGTTTTTTTTAATGTTTTTTTTTTTTTAAATTTTCTTTATTCTAAATATATTTGAAATATTCTGATATATCTTCTTGCCCATACTGATCATCGTAGTTTCGGATGTGACAGGGTTTAAAGAACACCCTGTATAAGGGTATTAGAACCAAACTTAGAAATCTCCACTGAAAACGGAAAATTAATTATTGATGCCAAAATAAACTACTTATACATAAAAACCTATCTACCTAAATAATAGCGTAATTCAAAACCGTCTCTGAATCTTACAAAAACAGATTTCAATTATACTCGATGCCGCAAACTTTCAGCATGCTATATTGTCTGATTAAATCTCACAATTCTTTTTTCAAATTTTTTCGCAAATATCTCAATGGAGATTTCTAAGTTTGCTTATGTTACCCTCATATGTAGATGATACTCTATAATTATACACTTGAACCTCTTTTTACACGGTTCCGAAATAATACAACACAATTTCTTTTAAAAAAATACATATATATTGGTGGTGTAGTGGTTTAGACGCTTGACTCACGCACGGAAGGTTCTGGGTTCGATTCCCGGTGAGAACACAAAAATTGAATTTGATTTTTCTCAAGCCTGGGTGTTCTGTGCTGTAATTCACCGCTGTAATTGGGTATCTTGGCCTGTTGTGGTGCAAACAAATATAAAAAAATAAAATATAATATAATTATTTTATTCGTTTTTTGGAATTCCTTGCATCGCTCTTTCCATTTTTTTAAGGTTCACTTCACAATAAAAAAATAAACCTTTACCCACGCACACCCATGACTATTGCCTATGTCTTCATTTTTGTTTTGTTTTATGTAAAATAAAAAAAATATAAATTTACTTAAAAATATTCGATAGGTAAGAAAAAAAAACTTTTATGTATTCAATCAATTTTATTTTTATACCTAATATATGTATATACCGGAGTTGAACGGGGTGGATAAGCTTTAATTGTAATTTGTGAAAGTTTGAAAGAAATAACACCTAGTATTTGTCGATTTGTAAGTTTATTTACGAAATAAACAATTCATCTAAATGTATAATTATTATAAAAAAATAGTGTTAAAAAGGGGAAATTTTCCGTTCTGCCCCACTCCCCAGGGCACAATAGGGTACTAACCCCAATAATACCAAAAAGTATTCTTTATTTGATGTGTCATTGCACGTGGAAAAATAAACTAAATAAAACATTGAGCATTTTTCGTGCATACCGATTGGACGTCGCGTTGCCACGTATCTCATTTCTCCACTTACGACTGCATTAACAGCTTGGTTCTTAAAATTTTTAGATCGGGTCTGCCGGCTGGTTTTTCTTATTTTTATATATTTGTTCACATCATCAGCGGTTGAAAAAGTAACGGTAGAGGTATAAAAGCGTAACAAACAGTCGTATTTATAATATTTGTTAGAATTAACATACATACAAAAATTATCAGGGGCGGAACGGGGTACCACCCTATTGTGCTCCACCCATTTTGCCCCAAGAGCAGCGTTATTTAAAATACTAGAATTATGGCCGTTATAATATTGGCCTTTTATTTTTAGTTAGTCGAAAGAATGTGGAAATAAACAAGTAATGTAAATTTTCGAATAAAATACTGTATAGTAATTTATTTTGGTGTAGCAGGGCAAACATTACGAGATTTTTCTCCGGCGTTCGATGAATTCTAAATTAATTACACTTTGACACTGACATGTGGCTAAGCGCACTCTGACACTGACCAATGGCCTATGAGCCATATGCCCATTTCACATGTATCGCGCTAATCCATCCGGCCCGGTAAAATAAGGGCAATATGTATACAAATATTTTTTTTTTTCATATTTATTAATTGGCAGGTTAACGCACGAACCAATACAACATGAGGCCGATTATTCTTCACTTGATTTCCTTTAGCAAAATATAGAGTATAAACTAAAGAAATAAAAATAAAAAAAACATAATAAATAAGTATACACCCACCCTAATTTTGCCGGGCCGGGTAGCACGATACATAATATATATAAGATAAATCCACCCGATTTTATTTTAACGTGTCGCGGTAGGGTAAATTTTTCCTGTGGTGTGAAAATGGCCATATTGTTTAATATAGAGCTATAGCTGGTTTTGTCGGAAATAGTTGCTTTGAAGGAACGTTGTAAAAATATCAACTGATCTATAATTGAAGTTATGAAAGAAAAAAATACTCAAAGGAGTGAGTAAACGATAAACCATGTGGAGTGAGTACACAAATTTCTAAGTGAACCGAGTTGCGGTTCTGTGGTAGTATCGCTGACTCACGGATCAGAAGTTCGACGTTCAAACCTCGTTCTGCCGCAACTGTATTTCTATTTTCTGGGACAGTTATTTTACGACTAGCTGAATGTGACCGCACAATAATTGCAATGTTTGAGTAAATAAGAAAACGAATGTTTTGATGTTTTTTTTTATAAAAGAAGAAATAAAATAACAAGGGTTCTTGAAGCTTTTAGCGTGTGTGAAATAGCACATCCCTAATTTCGATTTATTTTTATCCTTGATTCGTACGCTATTATTTACATACTATTTGAGTACCAAGGTAGAGTCCTCGCCGCGGGTGCTATTCTGAACCGCTCTCGTGGCACGAGAAAACAGTCTTTCTCGTGTATTTTGTATGTAAATACGCGAGAAAATCGGCCGCGAGAGCGTTTGGAATACCACCCCAGATAAGAATGCTTAAGCCAACACATATTTCACACTGCGGTCATTATGCGAGCGTAGGTATTCTTATCTGGAGAGGACTTTGATGCATTTATTTTTAGCAGTTTCGTGGACTAAACCAAAATTATATTTTGACGTTTTTGTACATAGAATCCCAGCAGAATTCATAATAGGTATCGTGTATTTACTTTTATACTCCTTAGAGGGTGAAATCTAGTCGCTTTTCGACAAATATTTGGACAAACAAAATATTGTTATAAAACCAACTGGTTTTGAAAATTGGAAAATTGTTTTCAGGAGTTGCCTAGTGTGTGAAATAATTTAATCAGATGAATCTCTTCACAACAATAAAGGTTTCAGCTCTTTGACTTCAGTAATTAGTTGAAATAATTTAAGTTATAATGTTCAACATAGACAAAGTGGTGAATGACGCTCGGTATGAAAAGTAGTTACTTAAACTTAGTCAGTGAACGGTAATGGTTACACACATAAATAGAGTCAAATACCCACAACCATAATACAAGATACCTCTTCCAATAGGGATATGATACTAAGTGAAGGGGTCAACACTGTTCTGGCATCGAGACAACACTATTACGTTGGCAAAAAGATCCATAACTTTTTGCCAGAATCACGGAAAAGCGGGCGTGTTATCAAGTTGCGGAAGGTGTTGACCTCGCTCTTTCATGACATTGGTCGTAGGGAGTCAGAAAGGTTGATGCTTGCCGCGGATTAGAGATTCTTACTGGACGTTGAAAATAAAATACGAAAACAAATAATACTAACTTTAAAAAAATATACAAGTGGCAATCATGAAGTTTTGCATTATATTAAATAAATTGTCTATGTTTTATGTATGTGTATGCGCATGGGTGTATAAACATGTATGCGTATATATATATATATATATATATATATATATATATATATATATATATATGTATGTATGTGTATATATATGTATGTGTATATGTATATTTATATATGCGTATGTGTGTATGTATTTGTATCAAAATGTGTTTACTAGTAAGTTTGTATTTTATTATTCTGTGCTTTCTATTAACTTGTAAACTATTATCATGTATTAAAATATAATTGCCAAGCTTGGAACGGGGTATGTACCCTTGTTGTTGTTGTTGTAAACGTATAAATAAATAATTAAAAATTTAAAAAAACCAACTAATGACAGGTAAATGTAAATGTCTAGACTTCAATATTTCCTTCTCTAAAATATTCTCCATCTCTGTTGTAATGTTAATAGTAAGTTAGCACTTACTACCAAGCTTTAATTATACATGTAAAATCGAATGCGAAACGCAGATTAATCAGGCAACCTATTGCAAATTTTAAAACAAACTTGTTATTTTTGCTAAGGTACCTAAATGTTACTTGATAGGTACCTACACTCACAATAATAATTTATTGGTAGAGAATTATTATTGGCTGAATGATGTCATATAATTATTTCAATAGATAAATAAAGTGAAAGCATCTCGGGTTGAATTCGAAGATTTCGTTTTATAATTAACCAGAGGATACTATTTTCAGTTCACTATAGAGTCGAAATAGCTCTGTCTCGTGTCAGTCCGTATAACGTTACAGTTCCCACACTACACACTACCCACTACACACTACAAGTATTCACTACAACAGTAGGTAATTCACCTGACAACTTTCAGAATTCAGGATACCATTTCAAAAATATACATTTATTCACACAAATACATTTATTACATAAAAAATAATAACGTATCCCTAATTCTACGAGGCCAAGAGCCCTGTGTTGATTTGGGATACAACATAATAGAAAGTGGAAGCATGCATATTATTAAACAATATTACCTACTTACGATATTTAAGCGCGAAACAGTTTTACTTATCTATTAATTCCATGTAGTCAATTAATATGTATTCTTGTCCAGGCGGATGAATAATACAGTTATGTGTGTGAAATAGAACCAGAACCTTGGACGAGTGGTTTCGACCAGTCGAACGATGAATGTTCTCGGGTAAAAATCCTGACAGGAGGTAAAAATCCTGAGTAAAAATATCGAGTATAAATAAGTTCACATCGTTGCGTAGTGGTTGATTCTGGAAATCGATTCATAAATAAATATTCATTTTAAAGGTTCCTGCAATATTTCACTATCCCTGGAGCAATTTACCTACACGTTAACTTCATGTAACAGATGGTTTTTAATACGCTGCATTATTGGCGTACCCATGCAGTGTCATGTGGACCACTGGGTGCATGAAAGTAAATGAAAGAAATTGTTTTTTATTTTACACATTAAATGCATAGAGGGCTTTTACAATAAATGGTTTTTTACTTTTTCAATTTGATGTACTAATGTGATTTAGTATGCATATTTATTTTTTTCTGTTGCTTGAGTGCATGTTGTATGGGACAAATTCTTCTAATGTTTCCTATATGTATTTGGGTTTTGCGTCGTCGTTGTTAAATTTTTTTGTATTACTACGTTCTTCTTTGTTTTCCGAAGCAAAATCTGGTGCATGCGGCCGCGTTCACAATTTGGAACTAACACTGTATTCCTTCACTGTCATAGTGAGAAATTAGAAAAAAGTTATTGTACTGACCATGTGTATTTGATTGATCACAAATTGACAATGTTGCAGTAAGGGGTACAACGAAAGCTTTTCAAGTTTATTTTTTTGTTATTTCCGCTGTTTGATTGTAAAGAAATATTAAATTTTTGCTTTATTCGTTTTTAAAAACTGATAGTGAATATACAAAACTGAAGAAAGACGCAAATCTTTATGAACAGTTTCGGGAAAGAGGTGGGTGCTTTCATTGTAAAGGGTTTTTCACAAAATAAATAAAAAAGATGCAATAAAAAAGATGCACTAAAAAAATATAGGTGGCAGTTATGCCTCTTACAGAGTAAAGGTTATAGTATGGGTATAAACGTAATCAATAAAAAAAGATAAGTTTTAAAAAAATACTGATAAGTTAAGTAAAAATAAAGATAAGTTTTAAATATGCGATTCGATTCACAAACATAGCACATATACAATGTTTATGCATATAAACAGAAAACATAAACATATTTATTTTTTAAATAAAAACATAAAAAACTACATTGACCAATATGATGATTAAGAACCCAGTAGAGGAGTGGCTAATTTTAACATTATTTTTGCTGAATACAATTTTTTTTGTACTTGACATAATTTTAAATGTAATTTTTAAGCTGTTAATTTTAATTTGCCTAATATTTATAGAACTGTATAATACTTTAATTTTAGACATCAGAAATGATATTTTTGCAACTTTGCGGTACCTAGGTATATTTTTTTATATACGCAATATAATTGGATACAGTTTGTTAAGAAAACGTGCATACTTTTATTAATGCCAATTTATCTGAAATTCTAAATACATTCATACTGTTATTCGGATGTCTATTTTCACTTCTCTCCTCAAGATAAACAATACGAAAAACCGAATGTCCCAATGCATCTAAACTTGTTATCATCACACAGATTCCATCTAAAACTGAGCTTAAATTGACAGGGGAGTAGCATTCGAATCAAAAACACTCGTCCTGGATTCTGGTTCTATTTTACTGACAGAATTGTAATCTTCATTCGCCTGGGCCCAAAATTTAAAATATGATTAACTCGTGTGATTTGTTTAGCATAAAATAAACCATTGAATTTTATATCAATAAGCCATAATTTATTTTTCCGACTTTGAGCCTTTTCTTGGAATTTTATATACATGCTTTAGCTGTTTTTAGTTATACTATGAGTAATATTTAGTTATATATAGTTATTGCAACGTTTTTGTTATCGCTATTTAAAAAAAACAATACAACACTGTTGTTTTTTTATTGTACAACACTGTCTTAATTTGTTTTTTTAATTATAGGTATTACTTTTGTTTTGTAAAACCAATCGAGCGTATGCGTGCATAATAATATGCTAATAAATAAATAAAAATAATATATTCACATTAACCTATTACAGGGACGAAATTTGTGGTTTTACGTATAAATAAAAATGGCATTAAACTTTGTTTTAAACCTCTATTTATTTATTCAAAGTTTTATTGTTATTTTTAGTAAAACATATTTTGTTCTTAGGTGTCGTTGAGGCTTAATAATATTTGACCAAAGGGCAGTAATTAAAAATGGCCAATAGTTATCACGCAGTGGCTAGTGGTCCGCACGTGTACAATACCTATAGATGTCCAGTCTCCGGTAATGAATTTACCTAAAGTCTGTTCATTATTACAAGAATTTCCAAATAAACAAACCAGCCGCGTGATATCTGACGGATAATAGCCTATGTCACATCTAAAGGCTATTATGTATAATAAATAGGCTATTATCGTGGATTAAAATCATAATGGATTAATATTTATTAGATTCGTTTGTACCTTTAAAAAAAAATTATTAATATTTATATTTTTCGTTTATTTAAAGAAGCTGAAACCTTTACTTCACAAAAGTCGACAGATGGAAGAGTTGAGGAAATGTGGATGTTTAAACATCGACAGAATGGTGAATGTTACACAGTGTGTAAAGTGGCCACTTAAAACACCCAATGACAGGTCATACGCCCTGTAAATGCCTAGACTTCCATATTTCCTTCTCAAAAATGCTTTCGCTTTTTGTTGGAACAAATTTAGATCGGAATAACTCCCCAGGGAGGAAATCCAGCCTGTCTGCAAACATTTACACATACACAAAATATTGTTCTTATAATTTACTCACATATTTAAATTTTGGTGACCATTTTCAACGAGTTCTAACTCACTCAAAATCAAGTTGCGGTAGAGTAGGGTTCGATCCTCGGACCTCTGATTCGTGAGTCCGCAACACTGGCCACGGGACCACAACCCGATTCAAATAATATAGTAAAAGTTAACAAAAGAGATTTTAATGATAATTTATAAATATCATTATTTCAATTAAGCAAGTACTTTCTGGTAAAAAATCTGCAAAAGGAATCGACTGAAGATTAGTCGGTCTCATGGTGTACTGGTCATTGCGTTTGCCATGCCTTAAACAAATAAATAATTGTGAAACACTAAATTTCGATACGCCGTTTTGTATTTTCTCATGCCGTGTAGTTTTTTTCCGTGGTGTGAAATGGGCCAATCATACGATATCACGCAGTGGGCTCGTGATTTGCACGTGCACAGCGCCAGCAGCGGTCCAGTCTCCGTGAATGTACGGTAACTTGTGTAAAGGTATTATTAATTATTATAGGTACCTTCTTACTATTAGTTTACCATTACATACGACATCGAAGTCAATGAAAAGTAGGTACATAGTAACTGTAAATCGGAACTAACTTATCAATTAACAGGGCTGTCTTTTGCCAAAGATTAACTTCACTTTTGAGGTTTCAGTGTCGAACAAATCTACCCTGAACCAGAAGTAATAGCTACCAACTATCAGTTACCAGACACGGGTGCATTGAACCTGACTCACACACACTACATTAATTTAACTTACACATATAACTTTTAAGCTACATAAAACTTATCAAAAGGTATTTCACGGTACTTAACTACTGTAGTTCCTGTGGTTATATTTTCAAATGGAATGATGCAGCTTCCGGATTGAATTCGTTCAAGTATCAGAAATAAAATATACCAAGTCTATTATTATAATAAAAATATACTTTGAATTAGGTCGAGATGAAAATATTTGAACAGGGAATGTGTGATTTAAAGGAGGTATATGTGCCTACCTAATATTTTATGGTGGAAAAGGCTAAATTTTCTTATGCAGACATATGTACAGAGATGGCATCTCATCAGTAGCAACATTTCTTTGACTGTATTCTGATTTCCGATAAAACGTCTGCTCTCGCTTCAAACTTTTTGTGTGAAAACGCGCCATTAGATTTTTTTATATGGTTTTTGCGCGAAATTACCGCAATAATCCTGAAATTACGCACAGCATTATTTTTCACGTTACCAATTAATAGTCATTAGGTAATGACTTATATTTTCATACAAGATATAAATTAAAATATTCGGTACACTTCTACTTATTTATTTGACCAATTAAAGCTTTCACCCTCTAACAGCATCTTCAGACTATTTTGCCAGGGTGAAAGCTCTAATTAGTCAAATAAACAAGTGGAAGTGTATAAAGTATTTTAATTTATAACTAATATGAAAATTATTACCTTATTACAATGGGATTCAATCATCAATAAAATAACGTAAATCGAATTACTTTTTTATTTATTTATTTTTTGTACATAATGTTAAATGTACATTAGCGGGCATATTGCCAAATGGCAATTTATTCCAACCAACCAACAAAAGAAATATAAAAATATAAATAAATGTATTTGTGTATAAATTATCTTAAATTAATATTATTACTCAATGGGGAAAAAAAGAGAAAACAGGAAAGAAGTAGAGATTAAGGAAGAGAAAGGAGATGTTTCTAGCATTACCAGCAGTCAGTTTCAATATAAATAATATAGGCACATGACTGACGTTCCTATTGTTATGCTTGTTAGAAGAACGTCGTTATATTTTTCATGTTTCTAAAATGAGTTTCTGAGGTTTTTGAAGATTGTCCTGAAAATGCCTATTAGTAAACAGCCTAAAGTAAACACTCGTAAGGTACCCATATACCCTGTACGGCCTATAGGTGCCCATTTAACTATATACATACATATTTTTTAGTTTAATGACCTACCACTGATTTATTTTCTACAAATAATAATAAATATTGTATAATACGCACGCAATGTATTTCATCGTACTTATATTGAATGTCATAAAATACATAACTCAAATTCAGGAACAATTTTTATGTTATATCTTGATTTTTTTAGTTTGTGTCAGCCAAAGGAGAGTGAGTTGCAATATTGGACATAATATTTTGATCGGTCGCCAGAAAAGCCAATTACGATAAGTAATACGGTTTTAAAAATATCAGATTACACGGAACAGGAAATAGGCAGTGGGTGTCGTGGGTGATATGTCAGCGAGACGCGTGTGCGTGTGTGCGTGCGCTGCGCTAGTCTGTGGTGGTGGACCACGCTAACATTTATATTATTAAAAATATGTCGTATCTATAATTTGCGTTTTTATTTCGTTTCCTGTTTTTAAATCCTGTATTTTTTATTTCTAAATATTTTTTGAAATTTGAATTTCCCAGTTAAAAGGTTTTTAAGGCGATATTTGCGCCACTGCGAACGGACGCTAATACGTATCTGTCAAAATTATGTTACAGTACCGTTGTTCTAAATGTCGTATCTGTACTCTTTCTATATAATCTGTGGGTGCGGGTGATACTGACTGAAGGATGTGTAGATATTATGATGACATGTTCAACATATTTATTTTCCTATGGTTTCAGAGAGCTAGAGTTAATAGGGAGTTGCAAACAAACATCCAAGTCCGAAAGGTGTCCTACATATGTCCTATATATTCATCATCATTCATGGGCGGGTCCGATGTCTTGCAGGGTACCCGCTGGCACAGCGCGGGTTTAAACTGTGTAACTCTGTTATAAGCTTAGACTATACCCTGTCTGCGTAATCTATAAGTGTGAAAGCACTACAATTAATAATATGAATCATTCCCTTTCCGCACCTAATGGTGCATAGGGAACTGCATTGGTACACCAATCTCAACGTATCTTAATCATTTTTGTTACATGAAGGAAAGATCAGTCTTACGCTTCAGGTATCAGTCTAGGGACTATGAAATATAATAGTGTAAAAACACCCTTTTAAATAATATTTCATATCAACCATGTCGGGAATCGAACCTGAGACCTCTTGCATGGTAAGCAAATGCGTTGACCATTACACCACGAGGCCGACAAATATATATATATATTATATCTTCAGAAGATTGGGTTGGAATAGTTATAATTTGATTGATTAATGTATTTTGTTTTGTATAATTTCTTTAAAATATATATGTATTTCAAGTAATTGATAATGTGTAAATTACGAGTATATTCATATTTCATACTCGATTTTTTTTTTAATATTTTTATTTTTAAGCACTCTTTATACCACATATATGTAAATGGCAGAAATGCCGTATGTAAATAAATAAATATACCGATGAAGATAGCGTTTGTAATCGCGGCCCAGAGATATTCATACGCGCACGTTGTATTAGGTGACAATATGTGGATAGAATTCATTCCTACTTTCTTCACTCCGGAAACTGACACCTACTGTGTTATTTCAATTGACTTCGATGCGTTTAATGTGAGGTGACAGGGAGAGTAATTATGCGGCTTTCTGGAGAACTGATCTTGTAACGGAAGATATTACGAAGACACAATATTAACTCGAAGGCTTACATTATTTTTTCTTAGCTTTTTATCTCAGGCTTTTTTGGGCTTTTGCCTTATATTCTATGAACAACTTTATTATCTCTATTTTGAATAATATTATTTTCTACATAGAAATTTTACACGTCTCAGGGAGTTTTTTGTTACAAGATTCTCTCACTTTTTTAACATATTATTCTAAAGATATTATGCATAGAATTATTAATAGTCCATATTTATAGAATCATATTTGAATACATCGGACTGTGTTGAACACAAATGTAAGGTAAAAAAAGCAATCTGTTAATTTTTGTAAAATTTTATTGTGCACGCGGAAATATTGATGACACAACAGAGTAGATAAGTAAAGGGTCATTTAATAAGAGTAATTGAATTAATGAACTTTAAACTTAAAATATAAAACAAATTTTATTTTATAAAAAACGGATATTTTTATATCATGTTAAATAAGTAGATGAGCAAATATTTGATGTTTTAAAGATAATGTCGGTCAAATGTGCACGATAGAGTTGTTTAACCCGAGAACCAATTTGCATTAGTTCTCTCATTAGATGAGCAAAGTAGGGTAAAAAAATTTACTACCCTAGCAACACTAACGAAATTTTCATTTTGTTTCTTCGACAATCTGATAGATGGAAAAATAATTCAATTTTTAAGTAATGCATTTGTTACATACACATTCATTTGCTAATTACCCATGAAATGTGATTGAATCCTGTTTCTTTAAGATCCTAGCAGTATTTCTAAACTTTAAAAGGACACAACACGGCATAGTTGAATTCAAATCAGGAGTTGCGTACTGAGCTACGTCAGCAAAGAAACTAATGGGTCAAAACGTAAACCTACTCATTTATGAATAGTTTACTCGCCTTCTGTTTGATGTGCGTATGCGGTTTCTGGACTATTCTTAATTCTATGATATGATGCATACCAACGTGTTATTTTTATTATACATACCTAATTTTATTGTCTTTTTATTTTTATTATTTCTATACGAATGAATTAAGATACTTTATTTTTTTATGTACACATATATAGATAGAAACAATTGAGTTTAATTGAATTACTATTTGTTTTCTTCAAATAGCTATTACAACGTGCTTACATAGTATTATTACTTTGGTGGCTCTAAATAATTAAGAAAGTACTCTTACTGAACAACACTGATATTCATTTTCAGATTATACAATCCATCATACTGTTAATATTTCTACATAAGTATCATAAATTCAAAGAAAATTTAAATGATGAAGCCTGTCTGAACAATTGTGCTCCATTGGAAGACCTGTCCAATGGAGTACAATTGTTCAGAACTCTTTATACATCTGTCGTCGAGTGGTTATAGATATTTAAAAAAAGATATGCTAGATTTGTTTCCTTATATCCCACCTATTTACCACTGTTTTTATAAACATCTCCCCACACAAAGCCACACTCGACAGTCAGAACAAAGTTGCTATATTTTAATTTTTTTTATGTGCTTCATTTTCGTTGGGAAAATTTTCATAATAATAGAGAATCATGTCCATTTTATTTTATTTTATTTGTACTTTTGATATTAATAAAGCCTTTGTGTAACTTATTTTTTGTCTATTTATTTAAATTGATTCATATGCTATCAAAATAAATTAAATGTTAGCAGCGAAAATATCCCTGGATTTTACAAAAGTCTTTCAACGGTCTAATTATCTCAGAATCAGGATCGATGGACTTGATCCATTAATATTCTGACCCACCCATATTGTAACAAAGATTGTACAATTGAGTAATAAGCTATTTTAAAATTATATATAAATGTAGCCGTTAGTTATCCGAACAAAGAATGTAAACGATACTTTGGACAAGAATGCCACACAAAATAAAAAGTACAAATATTTTCTGGACGAAAAAAAAGAGCACGGAAAAATATAAACGCACGGAAAATCCCAATGATAAAGAAATTGACCCTCTGTGAATGGTTCCTCTCGCGCTGAACTTCGGCCGGCTTAGATTGAATCTATTCGCAGCTACTGGCGCGTCATGCGGCATGCGGAATTGCAACACGTTTATTTTTCTAATACACGACGCATGGCACATAATACACAGTACACATTGTACGGCAAAATATTAAATTATATATTGGTGAGCAATTTAACCAGCTATAATTTTTGCTACTTCACTAAACCATTCTTTGTTTAAAGGAGTAATCTGTGCGCAGTAAGCACCTTTATTAACAGATACATAATAATAACATAAAGTAAGTATATAAGAGATGGACGAAATCAAAACAAAGCGATTCTACGCATAACGAATTCCCTACCACTGTAGATTTCAGATTTTTCGACGCTATGCTATTTTTGGAACGATGGCGATAGTAAAAATCCGATTTCCAATGGCTTAAATTACATATTATAATAATGTTTAAATAATGTGCCTGTATGTAAGATGTACAAAAATAATTTTAAATATCACTTTTCACAGGAAAAAAATATTTACATACAGCAACCTTGTCAACATTCCCTACAGGCAATCGCAGAACATCAAGGATCATATTTTGTAATACCTTTTGCAGTCCAAGGTCCATAAAAATGTTGTAGCGAAAAAACACATAGGTATTAAGTAGATATTTCATTTCATATCGACCTCGTCGGGGATCGAACCCGAGATCTCTGGAGTGTCAGATGGAGGTACCAACTACGAATAAAAATATTATCCAGTACTATTTTACAAACGACATAGTATTTTAAAAGGCAGTAATTAAATTTAAATCTCTTGTTTCCTTTGGTTGGTATTTACACCCACGTTAACTTGTTTTTAATTCTATTCAGTAATTTTTTAATCTATTATTAATTACACTTTGTAACAATTGAATTGCACGCTTGAATTAGGTACCTATTTATTTTATTGTAACAATTCTCGTACCAACTTCGAAATGCATTCACCTATATCCAAAATACATGGGTATGGAAATAATTTCGAAAAAATATTTGATATTTTCAATACAAACTCTGTAAATGCATTAAAATGTAATCTCACTCGTTTTTTAGAAAAGGAATGAAATTATTAAAAAATATATTACTAAATTTAACTTTGTTTTTTTTGGATACGTATTTTTGTTTATTTCTTTATATATGAATTATACATTTGTGGATTTATTGCCAAATTCCAACTTCATCCAACCAACTGATAAAATGAAGGTGTTATTTAAGTTTTCACATTGATCCAAAAAACGTATTATTTATAAAATTTTATTGCAGCATTATTTTTCGTTTTCATTATTAGCCTAGACCTAGCAAAATACTAGTCACTTTATGTTAAATTATTTTCAATTTTAATTTGCTATATTTATTTTTAGAACATAAGATTTTCTCACTTTAATTGTTAACTTTTATTCAGCTCTTTAACTTCACAAACATCAACAGATGAAAGAATTGAAGGAATATAAATGTTCAATATGGGCAGAATGGTGAATGTTACACAGTGTGTAAAGTGGCCACTTAAACCAGCCATTGACAGGTCATAAGCCCTGTAGATGCCTAGACTTCTATATTACCTTCTCTAAAATGTTCTTCATCTCTGTTGTAATATGTTAATGTTAACTTTTATTTGTCATCTTAGATTTGTATTATTCTTTTTCACTTTTTTTCAGTTTTAAAAAAAGTTTTTATAATGTAAAAATATATATATTTTTTTTTATAACGAAACATAATTTTTTTCAAATAATAGTTTTTTAATTTTGGTTTTAAAAGTGAGTTTACTGCAGTTAAATATGTCTATGTTATTGAAAAATAAATTATAATTACGCGTCAAGCGAAGAGTGTTTTAAAAAAATAATAATTGCAAATAATAAGAAATTGAGCCGGATTGAAGTACAGTAGAACTCCAATTATCTGAACTCCGACTATCCGAATCGCTTTCAGAAATTCAAAAAAATAAATTAAGACGGAAACGTACTGCGATTCGCAAAATAATTATTCTGTCTACGCGCGCTATTGTCCTCCCCTCAGCGCTTAACATGTAAAAGTGTTGCGTTTTCATTTAAAGCTCTTAAAGCTCATTTTCTTTAAAAAATATATTTTTCTTCCATTTTCAACATACATACGTACATTTCTATTGAGTAAAATAGACCCTTTTTCGGAAAAAAAAAACAAATTATCCGAAAGGGGTTAAGGGGCAAATTATCCAATTGATTCGGATAGTTGGAGTTCTACTGTATTTATTATTACGTGACTTGTAGTGCAAATATTGATTACAACACATAAATTATTATCTCATATTACTCCGTTTCAATTAAAAATAAATAAATCACAACAATATTTTACGATTTTTGGCATAGTACCTATATTTCTGATAAATATGTGACAAAACATTGATTATAAAAAATAAATCGAGTGTTACGTAAAAAGAGCTTCCGGAGAAATGGCATTGGTTTTAATGATCATTGAATTAATATATTATTATTTAGTTTTTAAATGTTAGATTTTTTACACTAATTAGGATGCGAAATATATGAATGCGACAAAAATACATAATATTAACAAATCTAGTACTAATTATTATACTTACTCGTCTATTCAGAGACTATAGAAAATTGATTGAAAATTGCAATGATCCGTATAATACTAAAATTTAACGAAAGGCTTAATATATTAAGTAGAATAAGAGTTATTGGGTCATTCAGACATTTTGTGTTCCGAGTTCCGTAATTGTTTTGTTGGTTTAGTTTTTATAATTTTTTCATTTGTATTTGTTTATTTTAATATAGTATATCAATTCGCAATTTACAAATATACAAAGATACAAAACGAAATGAAAAGCAAATGAATAAATATAGTATTTTTGTTAAATTTTAATATTAGGTATATTATAATAGTGAAAATAAATATAAGGTTGGCGGCTGAGAAAATTATTTTTTTACTAAAGGTTGTAAAAATCTTTAAAATAAACATAATATATTTTTAAATAAAAAAATAACAGTGACGCAAAATAATACTTAGGTAAAGACAATTTACAGTTGGTGATGGATAATACATCCTAAACAATGCGCAAGTATGTGAGAATTAGTTTATCTCTGCTTTCGTTCTTTCTATTCTCTTTTAAAATTATTATTATTAATACATTTTTATAAATAAATACAGCACTTTTGTATATTACGGGTACACATATGGGTGTATTAGCACAATATAGGGTCAAAGCTCGGGAGAGACTTATTATTTATATTTTAGTGTCATTTACTGTGTCCTGATTGTAAGGTCAAGGATTTTTATTCTGAATATAATATCGTATATATTATTATGACAGTAAAGCTTGCTACTACATATTATTACGTATACAACTGATAAGAATGAAAATGTTTTATTCAATTTGTGTGCAACCTAACTCAATCTAAATAATCATTGAAAATGCAAACACGCGCAATTTTTTTTCAATGCTATTTATTACTTTAATGAATACGGTAGTCACGAATAAAAACGGAAAAATAAAAGCAATTTAAATAACGATTGCATTTTTGTGATGTTTTTAAAAGTATCTAGAGCGAGTGACCCATATTTTTCTAAACGGTATGGAGTCAAAAGAAAAATTATTTCTGGAAAATGTGTCAAAAGTAGGGCACAAATCGGAACTGCGGTCGTTATTATGTTATTAAGAATAAAATCACAACGTTTTCATTTATTTAAGAATTTTAATAAACCGTTTTAGATATTAATAACTTTTTAAATTGTATTTTTTCACCTGTCCGGGCGGACAAAGTATTCAGTTCTGTGTTTAATATAAACCAGAATCCTGAATGAGTCCTTTCGACTCAATGGTTACTTTCAGGCTTTTACTCGATTTTATTTCCTGAAAAAGAAAATCGAGTAGAGATAATTGACGTCTCGTAGTGTAGTGGTTGGCGTGTTTACCTTCCAACAGTTTCGGATAACGGTTCGCGCTTTCATTATATGGATGGACACGAAAGATTTAATTTAGTAAAAGAATAGATTTAAAAAAAGCGCCGAATTTCGAGAAAATTTCCTAACATAGAAATTGTCACATTCTTCGGAGACATATTGCCAGGTGTCAATGATTTGTTTATCCAAAATAGATTCGGAATTATTTATTTCATTTATTCAAAGAAAACAATAGGTATTATAGAAACAAACAAAAAAAACAATATTTACAAATTGTACCAAATTATCGTCCAATTATAGTTTTATATGGAAAACTAAATACAATCTCAAAATAAAACCGTATTCGAGAAAAGCCCCCCCTTATAATTCAACTTGTAATAAATTAAATATTACAATAATAACGAAATGGAACATATTAAGAAAAATTATTTTTTTTGTTTACTCGGTATTAAAATCTTTTCGCCAGCGGATCAGCGTAACCACAGAGCAGCCTTTCCTCTTTTCTTCTTTCAAACAAGAAAAAATATAATACGAAATACAAAAAAACAAAATACGCAATTTTTTAAAATAGGTACAGTTAAATTTAATTATAATTATTATGTGCAATTGAGGTTCTAGCATTTTATTAATTAGAACCTTAATTGCGCATAATAATTAAATAAATAAATATATATCGACGTCAGAATTAAAAAAAAAAAAAAAGGATTTTTGGTAAAGATGCAATCTTATTATTATGTTTGGTTGAAATACCAACATTAAACAATTGTTGTAGCCCAGTTGTACGGTGAGGTATACGAATTTTAATTTTCAAAAGCAGTTGTTTTTTTTTCAATCCACAATTTCACGGTATATTTGAATTACTAATATATTCTTAACACATTGTTAAATATTGTAGTCATGGTGACAATGGTGAATACAGAGTACATTATTTTTCATATCATCCGTATTTACAATACACTAAAATCCTTCACTCAAGAGTTTTGCAAAATTCTATGCAAGTACGTAAATGTACTTATATAAGTGAATTATTTTGCTAAATGTTATTAAATATTTGTATACATCCACTTACCGACTTTTCTATGTCTACCAGTTTCGAGACGTACCCGTCTCTTCATCAGGACAATAATTAAACCAACATGCAAGACAACATACAAAACAAAACAACTATAGTGAAGGTGTATAGTGGGTTTTGCATATTGGTTTGCATGTTGGTTTAATTGCTGTCCTGACGAAGAGACGGATACGTCTCGAAACCGGTAGACATAGAAAAGTCGGTAAATGGGTATTTACAAATATTTAGTGAAATGTTTGACCACAAAGTTAATGGTTTAAATATTAATAAATTATTATATATTTTATTACGTATCGAGTGTAAATATTGTACTTAAGTTATTTCTAATTTCGTTTTTTTATTCCAAAGTTTGTAGTGGGAGTTACTAGGTTTTTTATAAAAAAGAAAATGAAAAAATATCATTGAAGAGCTACGAAAGACTAGATGCTGAAGAAAATTTTAGTATGATGCTTTTATCATAAAATTATTACGACTATCATATTACATTGCAAAATGTAAATATTGAACATGTTTGTCCGGGAAAGTCATTTCACACTTAATTTTAATTAATCGATTGAGTCTTTTAGGTAACATACATATAAAAAAAAAACAAGAATTTATTAATACCTAGTTTCTTCTGCCTCTCACGATGGCGCTATAATATTTTATATTAAACACAAATAGTCAAATCATTAGAGCGCTATTTCTGGAAATCTGCAAATAGTAAACAAGAAAAGACACAAAAAATGTTTTCAGCGTGAAAGTAATTTTATTTTCAGTATAAAAACGAAGCTTATAGTTACCAGCTTTGCTCGAGGCTTCAGTGTCTCCAGCTTCTTCGAGCTTCTTGTGCAGATGGAAATGTATGACTCCGAATGTATTGATGACTCCGAAGAGAATTCCATTGCAAAGAAAGGAACCGACAAGGACTAGCCAGGCTCTAAAGCCTCCATCAGGAGGCTGTCTATACTGCACTCCATTCGTATCTTCCTTAAGCCCATTTTCCACCACCTTGGGGCTCGTTAGTTCAGTTCCAGGATCCTCCCTAATTAAGTCCGAATTTTCCATCACCACAGGGATTCAAATTAAATCCTTTCTCTATCGTCCACCAATTGTCGTTTGTTCCTTTTGGAGCTTTTTAGTTTTATTTTTATTATAAAAAATTTAATTTCGAAAAAATATTTTAAAACAGGTAAACACTCGACGATGGTTCGGGTAGGTCCCTAGTCCCTAGAATACGTGAGTTTTACATAATTTTATTACTACTTTAAAAAATCACAAGCAGGTAACTATATAAGAACTTCTATCAAAGCACATTAATTTGATGAAATAAGCGTAATGTGTATTATGAGAAATAAGAATGGAATAATTATTTTTATGATGTAGCCGAGATCGCGGATCAAAAAATACAACAGTAACAGCACTACACGAATTACCGACCACCAGTTTTCTTGACTGGCGAAATGCGACTAAAAACTAAAACTACACACTAAACACTGAAGCATCACTAAAGCTTATCGCGTCTCTTCATTTCCCTCACGAGCTGACGTGTGGTTCAAATTGACTTTGTTATTCGTTCTTTGTTGGGTACTTAGACTTGATTGTTATTTGAGTGTTCGGTGCAAACGGTTTCATTAAAAATCATTAACTCGATGCCTCTTACTGATTAATTAGAAAAGAAAACAAAATAATAACCGTAATAGTGTCTACTGCACAAATATTAAATCAAATTTTAATAACTTTACAATCTCATGTTATGTCACGGAGTTCACATTTATCTAAAATTATAGCATTTTGAGTACGTTTATCGGAAACACAAATTACAATAACAAACGCACTTATATTATCATACATGCAGCGATGCATGTCCTTATGATACAGAGATGCATGTCACTTGTGCATCAATTAATAAATTTGATGTTCTTAAATCATGTCGCAGGAATCGATAAAGAATACTTTTTAATTGACAAAACAGTAAACATGCGATAATTTTTGTATTACATAAATGTAACAATAATAAATCGACAATAATATTAATTTGATAGCGAAAAAATTCAAATCGATCGGGAAAATTGACCCTAACCTTGAACTAAGCCCCACCAATCGGAAGATTTTTCTATCAGCTGATGTAACTTTATATACCAGTCACAAAAATGTTTTTTAAGTAGCTACTTGCAGTTTGAAAAAACATAATGATAATTTTAGATTGCTAATAAAATAATCGTAGGTAGGTTTTTACAAATTATATTTAAGCTGATTTCATCTTACCAGCAAAATCTCATTTCGACATTAATATTAAATAACATATATATAATTTGTACCCATCAAAAGTTCATAAAAAATCAGTATGATCCGAAAATGTGAAGCTTGAAAAAACGTATAATGTTTTATTGACATAACGACTAATTAAAAAAACTCAGATAAGTTAAATTTTAGCCCGACCAAAGCCCATCGAATTAAAAAAAAGCGATTTATAAGAGAAAAGATGTAAAAAAACCTGACATTCAAAAAATATGTATTTAGGGAACCTATACCTATTATTCTGCGTCCGGGTGGATAAACAATACAGTTCTGAGTGTAAAAGGAATTAGAGCCCTGAACAAGCGTTTTTGGCTCGGCGGCTACTCTCAGGTAAAAACTCTGAAAAATGAAATCGAGTGGAGAAAAGTCCTCGTTTGTAGTGGTTGGCGTGTTCACCTACCATTTTTGAGGTCCTGGGTTCGATTCCTCTGTCAGGATGGATACAAAACATTTCATTTTAAAGACGGTTCTACACTGCAATATTTCAATGTTCTTCTGTCACCTTATCCCCCATGTAACACAAATGATCTAGATTGCTTCAATTTTCAATTGGAATCAGTGGTGTAGTCCTAAATAAAAAATACCGGAGCGTACCGCCACACCTATGGTGAAGGAGGTATCATCAGCTCGTCATATATAATTTTGTGAATATTTTTTTACACCCTTGTTTCTATATATTATTATCTACCGTACATTCGACAAAAAAACTGTTTTGTAAGTACTTACGAGAATAAGAACTCTAATTATTAGGTACCTAGGTTTATAAATATCCTTTCGCGTTTATCACAAACGAAATTTCCTAGTCGTCTGCAGCCAATATTCAATATGCCGCATGTGCTGTGTTTCTGCATTCCCCACAAGATACAGATTTAAACAATGTTGTGAATTATTTTTATTAAGTACCTACCTAGATATAAAAAAATACTTACCCACAATCGCATAAACCTGCAATTCCTTCATGAAAAATTCATAATATTTTCTTCAGAGGATTCTTGGAATTTCTCTTCAACTTTGCATTTCTTAGAAAATTTTTTTTTATAGATTGTTTATGCTTTTCCCTAATCTTATGTTTAAGATATTTACAGGTATGAAAAATATAAAAACAAATTCGACCCCGTTAATAACTCAAATTCTCTAAATCTACTCTGATTTGCAAAAACATCACTAATAGATGCACAAATAATAATTATGAAAAATCAAAAAGTACGCTGATTATTTAAAAACAAATTAAATTCAAAATATATGTATATTCCTTTTTATTTTTTAATCAAGATACATTTTTCTGCAAAGATTACAATTTAAAAATTATGTCACTCTTAAAAACCATGCAACGCGACCAGACCTTTGACCTATGACCATCCAGTATGAAAGTTTTCAAAATACTAATTGTTTAATCATCAAATCTGTGTTTCGTAAAAACGTGTACTGAAAATAGGATGGCATGCAGAAAAAAATGTTACGAGAAAAAGTCAGTATTTTCAAGACAGTTTTTTCACAATTGGTAGGTCAATAAAACATAAACACTAAAAAGCAGTATGTAATCCAACCTTTTACCACTGGCAGAAATCTTTCAAAAGAAATACGAAATTAGGTGGTACCTAGTTCAACTTCTTCCGTTCCTGTTTTGAAGGATGGGATGACAACATGTGCAATATGCAAATGACACATGTTTAGACTTTTGCCGGTTATCGGTAATAAATACGTTTGTTATTATTTCGAATTGTTTAAAGAGACTTAGATATTTTTTTGGAACGTAATAGTTGTTCCTGACCAGAGCCGTAGCGCCGCTCCGTTCAGAGAAAAAGTGCCGGAGCGCCGCTCCGGTGCGTACCGGCATAACTACACCACTGATTGGAATGCCAATGAATTAGAAGTGCTGATAGGAAAATGATCATGAACCTATACACTTTTTAAATAATTACCTATCATTTATGAAAGCAGAATTCAAAATAAAATTATGCAAAAAAACATAACTCAAAAAATAAAAAGGAAAGATTTGTGAGATACCTACTTGTAACTGCTTTCCAACTTTTCATTTGTTTTACAAAATATACAATTTTCAAAGCATAAAGAATCAATTAATTATTTGAGTTTATTGTCTTTTTTGTTATCTATGTTGGCTTCATAAAAATTATTCAAATATAGATGGCGAACCAGGGTCATATTAAATACCAATGTATAATTCGTGGTTTCTTGACTTGTGAAATATTATAATAAATAATTAGAATATAAAATACAATTTCTTGTCTTATTTCAGGGGGATAAATAATTTAACAGCAAATAAGAAGTAAAAAAAATAGTATTATATTTACTAACCATATCCACAATATAATTACAGTAAACAAAAAAAACAATATTTACATAACAATTTATAACATCTCAAGCGATAAAAGAGATATGTATTTTTATAAATACTTTACAATTTTGTTTTGGGAAGTCCGGTATGAGTATAGCAGCTTTTTTAAATATAAATTAGTGTAAAACAATACACGTAAGTTGTCATACAGATGATAATGTTGTTATTGAATGCTTATTACACTGACGTATAATAAATAGACATGTTATTCCTATACTAGCTACATCTAAGATAGAGAAAATATTGCTATGCAAGTCGTTACAATACATACGACACTGGCTGGCAACTGTCAGTGTTATTATTTATGTACTTTACAATTTTGAAAATGCACTTGAAAATATAATTAATTATTTACTTATTCCACAGATTAAATCATATTTATGAATAACACAATAAATTTGTACTGTTTTTTACAGTTACAGTGTAATTAAAGCATTTCCATTTCTTTGTAGTGTCGAAAGTCGGTAAGAGAGTGAAGGCCAGAACGGCAACTATCCACAAATTGAAATGCCATCTGTTACGCGCTTCTCAAGTTGCATTTATTGTTGACGATCATTACACAGGGTTACATCAACCCTACTGATTGCTAACAATAAATGCTACTAGGGTTGTAAATTAAATTATACATCATTGATTTATCGCATATTCATGAGTCATACAAATACACGAGATTACATTATGCATGAAACAAAAAATGCTTTTATTCTATGGCTTTTGTGTTTTTGTAAATTAAAAAAAAACATGTTTACTAGATGTAATTAAATATTAACCACTTATTAAGTTTTCTATGTCTACCGGTTTCGAGACGTACCCGTCTCTTCATCAGGACACTAATGATGAACTTAATCCCTTTTTGGAAATTGGGATACAAAAAATGTTTTTACCTATACGCGCGGCAAAACTTAGACAATTAAATTAAAGCAAAATTTCTTGAAAATGTACAAAAATAGTATTACAAAATATTTAAATAAAAACAAACTGCTTTAAACGACGTCACTAGTTTATATGAATCGACCAATGATAAGAGAGTTGTGGAGATATCCGGTTTCCTTACCGTCAATGGACCAATCAGCAGAACTGACCGAGAAGAAGTAGAAGAGAACTTGAAACGTCACACGCGGAGTAGTTTCAGAAAAACAAAACTTTAAAAAATCATAGCCTAATACATAAAAATGTTCATTTTTTTTGCTTAGTTTAGTAGTCTATTAACAAAAAAAAACCACTGAACTTCCTCATTAAACAGGTTGGTTTATATTTTTGTACAAAAATTATGGTAAAGGTTTATATTGGGTTTTGCATTTTGGTTAAATTAGTGTCCTGACGAAGAGACAGGTACGTCTCGAAACCGGAAGACATAAAAGTCAGTAAGTGTTTATATACAAATATTTAATAACATTTAGTAAAATGTTTGACCATAAAGTTAATGCTTTAAATATTAATAATATTAAATAACATATTTTATCAGAATAATAAACTAAATACAATCAACTTCATATTTAATGTTAAACATCAGCTGGTTGGTTCGTTTGCGATAGTTTCTTGAAATTAAACGCAATCTGTTTAACTTTGGGAATTTTATCTTCTAAAGAACTCAAGATGTCTATTCTCTCAGGTTTGTCCTCTTCTAAATTAAGTAGCTTCATCACTAAATCTAGAATCATAAGAACAAAAAACTAATTAATATTTTGTAACTGAAAAAACATACTGCATAAAATAAATAAATTGGTAAATGGTACAAGATTATTTAGAAAAATGGCGGCTAGTAAAACACTTAATTGAATCGGCATTTGCTTCGTAACACTTCATTATATATATATATATACATATATATCAGTGGCGAGCGGTGACTTTTTTTATAGGTAAGCTTTAATTTTTTTCATAATTTGTCCTGCATGTACATACATACTGCACACATATAAGTAATCTCGCAAATGAGTGGAGGCGTATAAAAAAAAGTATATCCAGGTACACGGATTTTTTTTTTATGGTTTTGTGTAAAAACAACTTCATCTCTCCAGCTCCAGTTTCACCTGCTGGCAACAGAAGACGCAATACCTACTTAGTTTTAATCAAAATAATTTTAACCAACAACCCAACAAACAAAAAATAATTAATAACTTTGCGTAATATGTAGGTATATTCTCCATTATTTTAAGACAGAACATGTATGCAAAAGTTTAAAATAATAAAATATGTTAAAAAATAAGGATAATAAAATAAGTATATTCATAATTCCTTTTTGTTTGGCACTGATTAAAAACACCGTATATTTGTTTGTAATTTACATTTTATACTGCAATTATTTAGGTACTAATATAAAAGAAAGTAAACATTCTATTGTAAGACATCACTCCCATTATGTACACTAATTTTTTTTTTTCTTTTACTATATATTTTTTTTCTGAAAAATTAAAAAAAAAACAATAAGATTAGATTTAAATTAATTAATTTATGCCAAAATACATAATTTTAACTTTAAATATTACATTACATAACATAACCTAACCATAACATTCATTAGAAATATTCGCAATAATATTGCAACAAAAATGTCACGTGACCGTCGTGGCCGCCGCGTTGCGCTGCGCCGAGCCGTCAGCTTTGTTTCCTTTTAAACTGAGAATGAATAATGCAAGAAATTGACGACACCGAGCGAGGCGCCACTAGCTAAAACGCGCGGACTAAAAAACTGGCGTCATATGTCAATAGAATACTATCAAACGAAAATGGTCTTTAGGAAATAAAGCTCGAAATGCTACTCTCCAAATAGAGAAGCATGAAATAATATCTGTAATCTGCAAGTGAACTTAGCAAGGAAAATATACGCACTGGGTTTTTGAATGTTAAAATACAGTATACATTTGTATTGAAAAATAAGCTGCAATAATCGGAACCGGGCAATGCGCTGGGTCCGCATTTAGCAGCTTATATTTATTTTTTGAGGAAGATATAAACAGTGACTTTAATTTATAATAAATACAGATTATTTTATTTATTCTCCTATAATTAAAACTACTATAAAACATTATTATTGGTAGTGAAATATAATGGTAAGCTGCGAATAATCGATTATACGGACGGTTCGCCCCTGATATATATATATATATATCATTATAAAATACTACACTAAAATCTGTCTAAAAGGGCCAATGTCGTAAATCACAACATTACGGCAGAGTAACTTTACAGCTATTTTGTGGCATTATAATGAACTGTTTTAGATGTTTGAAACTATTTTCAATAAAAAAACACTACCAACATATCTACGTGTATATAACATTTTTGAATATGTGTATTTTTTAATTTACATCAACCCTCTACAAAATGTTGGCAAGAAAAAATTAAACCCAACATTGGCCCTTTTAGACCCAAGACACATAAATAATCAAAATATTATTTATTTATTTATTTTTAACGGACTTAGTCCATTCAAAAAATGGCAAACACAAATCTTTATAATACATACAGGCACAATAGAAATAAAATACAAATCTTTTTCTTCTTCCAAGTTGGTCCCTCAATGCCGAGGATTGTGACCACCATGAACACTTCTGATTAGTCTGTTCCACTCCAGTCTGTCCTCAGCCCAACGAACCGACACATCAAATTTTAGCCCCGTAGCCTCCTTTATTTATTCAATCCATCTATATGGGATTCTACCCTGGCTTCTCCTAACTTCAACTCGGCCAGACATTATTGCCTTTTCTAGATTGTCAAAGAAAGACAGTATCGTCCTCAGACACACCAGTGACAGAGGAGTTGTAATATGGAGCTCTTCCAGAATCGATGCATTCGTCCTTTTGGCTGTCCAAGGCACACGCAGCAGCCTTCTCAAACACCACATCTCGAATACATCGATCCTCTTCCTCTCGTAGGCACGCATTATCCATGTTTCAGCCCCATATAGGAAAACGGAGAATACCAGGGCTTCCATCAACCGCTTTTTTGTGTTTATTGATATATCTTGATCTCGCCAAATCTTCTCCAAACAAAATACAAATAAAGAAAATTAAAGCTAGGACAAAAATTAAATAATAATTACTACCTCAAGACAAGATCTGGTCTATCTTAGTGAGTGTTTACATCTAGAAAGACTTGCACCAAAAAAGTCCAGGTCTTGTCTCGAGTTTACAATGCGACACAATCGGGACATTGCGCATTGGTGCATGCAAGCCATAGTTATGAATATGAACATTGATTTGTTTGATGCATACATGAGGTGGACACTTCGTAATAATATATTTGAATGTTAAAAACAGATTATTGAAAAGTAAATTGTTACTAAGTATTTCATTACCACATTTTTAAAAAAAATGTTTTTACAAAATGTTATGAGTAGGTAACCGACGAAAACAAATACATAATTGTCATTACTAAGGATGAAAGGATTATTTTTAACTCTTAAACACCTACGTAAGATTTCGGTCATTCCGTCACCTATATATTGAGATGTACATTTTTTGGCTGTGTTTATTTTAATATTCATGTTTTTAAATCAGCGTCAAATTCAATAATCGTGCATTTACTTTTTTTCCTCTTTATTTGGGCCTTCTACCAAAACAATAATGTCGGCCAAAAACTAGTTACATAAATTTACTAAATAAAATAAACATAATAACACAAGCAAAAAAGAATAACAATATGAACCTAAACATTAGACAACAAATATAAATACCAGTATTTAATTTATTATAGAAAATAAAAGACGAGTGATATTTTAATCCACAAATTTGGAATATTCAGTGACCTGTATTTAAAAATAGTCATATTTTGCTTAATGAAACACGAGATACAGCACTGATTCCAGAGGTATTTTTAGCACAGTCTTTTAAGAGTAAATCATTATCAAAGATGGTTCACAACAAGATCTAACGTCCAAAATGGAATGTAAGTACATACCTTGAAATGAGGACAGCTCTTGTCTCTGTTCCTCAGTTAGATGTGGTTTGAGGAATCCCAGAATGGTGGCGACATGGCGACCAGACGCATGCAACATTGTCTGTGTGGTGATTGTGAAGATGGCCAACACAGCGAGGTGAAGTACAAGGGCCGCATCATTACACGACTCTAGTTGTTCGAGGAGACCGTGTTTATGGGACAAAATGAGGGACCTTGAATTCAAAATATGCTAACATTATTAACAATATAATATCCTTTTAAATAAATATGTATTCATTTTAATGGCCACCGAATTAATTTATCCAGGTATATCACAAAAAAAAGATCTTTTAAAAAAAAAGGGTAAGTACATAGAATTATAATATACCAGAAGGCGCGTAGAACTAAGTTTGCATACATCGCACTGAGTCCAAAAGTTTCCCAATTACCCCCCCGCGCCTAAATGACATCTTGCTTGCGGGCATGCGTAAAGTGGCTGCATAATGTTGCCAGACCGCGAACAATATATTATCATAACACAAATATAAGATAATTATGTGTTATGTTATGTTTTATCACAAAAAATATTTTACTGACTGGACTATAAAAAAAAGAAGTACTTTTATTAGGCAAATGTAAAAAAAATAAAAAATTAAGTAATCATATAGCAATTAAGTAAATTAATACCGTTTAATATTATATTAATGCTTATTAATAGAGAGCCGGGTAAAAAATTCGAAAACCCTGGCAAAAAAATAATGACAATATGTTGTAAAAACATCGTCGCCTTAATTTGAATACAACACAGGTAATTTTTTTCAGTATCTTTTTTTCTGTATTTGAGATTATGATCACTGTCATTTGAACAAATAAATAGTTGAAAGAAAAGAGATAAAACACATTTTTTTAATAACGTGTATCTCAAATAAGTATCTCATTAGAATACCGTGCAAGTCAGTAGGTGGTCAGTAGTACTGTATTTTACATTTGTTTGCATAGAACACTTAAAAATCGTACCTACCGGAAAAATAAAAAAAATATATATAAAAAAACCACTAAAGTTTACTAAATAACAAATTTATAAAGTTTTTATTATCTCTTGTAAAGTTATCATTTAGTGACTAATATTTTATTCAAATTAAGGCGACGACATGTATAATAATTACTAAATATATTTTTCATTTTTATTAGAATGAACATATTTTAAAAATAGTATTACTGTGCAAATAAACAAATTTAAACTAATAAATACATAAATAAACATACTTGTCCTTCTTTTTGTCTATCTTTTTCATGACCATACTACAACCCTCGAGGCAGTTTTCTGCGCATTGTAAGAATTCATCAACACTGGCTCCAATCAGGCTTTTATTGAGCGCTATCAGTACACCCTTGTAATCATCAGATACATCATTTATCAACTTGTTCCTCTGATCCGTGGACAAAGCTTCCTCAGACACTTGTAACCCGCACTCATTAGCGACGTATTTAAAGAACTCTGAAGCTATGTCCGTGCCTTGAGTTTTAAGTAAATATTTTACAAATTGAGGTTGTTGATCAGCTGGTAAAGTTTTGAGTCCCTTCTCATAGTGCTTAATATCATTAATGAGTGTGTTAAGTTTATCTTGTAATGAAGAATGAGTTTGTCGTCTAATCTGAGAAGTATTCTCAACGGTGCTTTCGAATATTTTTTGCGCTTCAGTTGCACCTGCCTTATTTACAAACCTGAAATCAGAAAATAAAATATACAGCAATCTTTAAAGTACTGATAATTTATTATTTTTATGTCACAATTATTTACATAATTAAAATTTTTCAATCTGTATAACCAATGATTTTGAAGATGTTAATAAATCAACTAAATTTTAAGTTTAACTAATTTTTTTTTAATAAATCCTATTTTTATCATTTAGGGAAATGCAGTTTCTTAGCAAAGAGTTGTAGCTCAGTAGAAGTGGAGCTGCATATATCCATAATCTGCAAGCAGTAGTAAAATAATTGTTTAGAAATAGGGCAAAAAATTAAGCTTACAGATGAAGATGCTCAGCAATAAATGTTCCCAAGTACTCAATCCCATCTTCTTCGAGTGCCGGGCTGATACATTTCTTGATCTCCTTTATTGAGAGCAATTCCAGAGTAGATGGATTAGTTTTCTTGGTGTTTACGGCGGGTCCTTCATCAGAATCAGAATCCTGAGCTGTTTGTTTGGACCTCTGGTGCTTCTTGACAGATTTGGTCTTGGTCTCTCTACCCTGAGTTCCCCCTCCGCCCTTGCCTCCGGCTGCTTTTCTTCGCCGCTCGTCCCTCCGCTCGGCCTTCATATCCACGTGAGTAGGATGATCGTCCATAGCCTTAGAAGATGACAGTTGTTTATCTGTAAACAGCCTTTGAAAAGCCCCTGATTCCACAAAGTCTTTGGCCTTGCTGTTTACCACTGTATAGCAAGGAACTGTGATTTTCTCAACATAGTGAGTACTAATTACTGGAAAAGAAGATTAATTTAAAATAAAGTACCTATTTTAGACCATATTTATTAAAGTTGGAATGATCAAGTGGGACATTACATATATCATGTACAAATATGAACAGATATAACAGTATGACATCAGATCCTTCCCACCTACTTTGTTAGAAATATTTAAACCTATGAAATAATTCTCACACCGTACCTAAATCTCATTTGAGTACTGGAATCAGTGTATAAATTCATAAAAATAAATAAACATATAATCAGTGAACGTTAATGTTAACTACTAAAAGCGTGTGCAATGGTTTTGTATTTTTGTGCTACGGTAAGTGGTTACATACAATAATTATTTATTTACTTTTTATTTAGATTACTTTAGCTATGTTACTCTACAATGTCTTAATATTACTAATAAAATTATGTATAAAAAAAAAATACCTGAAGAACCAAACACAAGTAATGACTTCTGCAACTGTGGAGTTAATGCCTTAGCTATCAAATTTTCAATATCTTTTTCACCAATCACAGTTGGCAATACAGAAGATATATCTACAAAGCTCTTAGTTATGTTGCATTCTTCAATGGCAGTAGAAACTTGCTCTATTATTTGGTTTCCAATAGCGCAAGTCTTGAGGAAGCTCATATCTTCATTGGGAAGAGTGCGTTTGATAAATGTTTTGGGGTCGGAGATTCCCATTCGCACAAGAGAATCATAGTCCAAGTAACCACTCTGTTTGTATGAGTTAACTACCCATTCTGTCTGAGATTTACTGTACACATGGGGAATGTACTGAGAGCTAGTTTGTTTACCAGTCACCGCTCCCGCCGAAGATACTTCTCTCATTAATGTGAAGAAAAGTCTTTCCGATATATCGCACTGGTTGATAATGGCAGCAACAGGGGTCGGTTTCGATAGCGCCGCGAGGGCACCGCGGATTTTAGCCTTAGACCTGGCAACGAAGGCTTCGGTAAAGAATATTCTCGAATCCAAAGGATCTTGTTTGGCGTGAATTAGTTTTCCGAGTTGTTTTTCGAGAACAGAGTGCAACAGAAAATCAGCGGGCAAATCATAAAACAAGGTTAACTCGCTAACATTGATCTGTCCATTTTGAATCAACTTTTCATTGATTTCCCGGGCAATTCTCGTAATATAATTTTCATCTAATAATTGTCCTAACACCATACGAATACTCTTATTTGTTTGACAAACATCTCCCACCCGAGCAGCAACTTGAGAGAACTCTATATTCAACTCCTTAGCTAAGTCAACAAGGTTGACTCTTCCACCTCGTACGTAAAGTTCATCTTTTATTTCTCTGCAGACTTGTTGAGGTGTCAGATATTCCTTACCATCATTAGTGAATATAACTTCCAGTAAATTCAATTCAATTAATTTCGTGACGATTTCGATGCAATTTCTATCGGAGAGTCTGGAAAAATTGCAATTATGTAGTAACCAAACGTTGAAAACATACGGATTTTCTTATAATTTATAAAAACATACCTCTGCAAAGTTGAGCTAAGTTGAGCTTTTTGGAAATCAGCAGCTAATCTTTTGACTTCTTCCCAATCTGCGGCCATTGTAATATTCTAATAATATTATTTAGCGATATATTAATTATTAGAGGGTTTACGAACCCTTTTTTACTCTTTCCAGATGCCGGATTATTATTTGATTATTTGTTCCGATGTGTCAATTTGATTTTGATATGATATTGAAGAGTTGTAATATTTAAAAATAATGGGATGAGAATTTAATAATCTTAGGTTTTTTACTTTTATAAAACTGCCAACACTGATACACTGTTTTTCCTTTATTGGGACCTTTTAACCCTTTTGCCAAAACAAAATAACATCGTGTATAGATAGTAATCGAAATCTGAATCAACTGCTGCTACTATGCTCGGTCACAAGCATTTATACATGTTGTAGTAGTCAACATGTTTGCTTACAAAAAATGAGATTTCGAGTTAGAATTCAAACAAGGTTAACTAATAAAATATAAATTATTTTTTTTGTTCAATACACCCAATTTTCTTTTAGCTCAATTACATCATTTTTACGTCCCAACTTATTAGAAAATTCCTTTTTAAGCGGGACTCTTTTATATTAAAATCAATGCATTTATAAATATTATGACATATATTAATATAGTAAATACATGTTAAAAATAAATATTTGTCAAAAAATACAATACAGATAAGATATTTAATAATGCATGGGGTGGTATTCTGAATCTTCTCTACCCCCTAGAGAGTGATTAATTTAGGGATTTTTGTTTTTTGCATGCGTTTACATCTGCTTTATATATGGCCACACTGATGATTAAACGTCAAATAAATATGAACACGTAAAATCAAACATACGACTTTTCATGTAAAACATTAATTCGATTCTAAGCATACCCAAAAAACATTTAATGATGTTGAATTGACCAAACCGTATTTATTTTTAAACAATTTTATACATCATTCGACGTTTAGTCATTATACTATTTATTCTATGGTCGTAGCATAAAAAAAATATCCTAATATTTACCACTCTCAAGGGGGTAGAAAAAATTAAAAATACCTCCCATAGTGTAGCAAAGTTAAAATTATGTATATAATTTTTTTTTATATTTATTCCTTAAGTAATTTAATAAATCAATGTATAATGTGTATTTACGCTGTGAAATTTTATATTCTCTGGACTAAGAGAACGTTTTATAGAATTATTAAAATATAAGTACGCTATATGAAACGCGTTAAAAAAGCGTTTTCAGCGGCCGCGAGAATGTTCAAATTAGCCTTTTTAGATTCAAGCCAGAGATTTAAAAAATAATTGAATGGCATACGCGACATTCCTTTTAGGCAGTGTTAGTACAAGCAAAAATAAAGGCTTGGTTTTTTGGGACTCTCAGCTTATATTTAATAAAAATAGGGTTTTCATTATTGTGAGCTATATGTTAACGTTCAATCACTGTAAAAAACTGTCAATAACGTATATTTTAAAATGAATTAAAAAAATACTTCCTTGAACGTAAATTCTTCATATTAGCAATTATCGCATATTATAATTTTGTTTTGCTAGCCGTGTCCCCATATGTTTTTTTTTACAATTAATCAGATAAGGAACCACATTTTGCAACTATTTATATTTTTCATTCTATGTAATTGTCAACGTTAAGGGGACCTGACAAGGCATCAAAAGAAGAAGAAGATGCACATGGAGGTTAAAATGTCTAAATAAATAAAACGGGAAATTGCACTAGAGATTTTAATGGAAAATATGCTTTAAGTAAATGACAATAAAGACTATTTTCAAATATTGGTGAGAAAAAAATAAGTTACGATTTAGTTCATAAGTTGACATGTGGAGATGTGGTCAAAAAATTCTCAGAAATTGAAATATTGTTTCAAATTGCATAGCGCTCGAATTACCAGCCCTTTTTCTAATTTATTCGATAAAAATATTATCATGTCACCTACGGCTTCAATGAGTAAATTGGAATCCAACTCAGCTAACGCAGAAAAACTACTTGAAATTGTTAAAAAAGAGGTATACTATTTTCGTATTTTATGATCAATTAACCCTTTTCAAGAACATTAATACTAATCTAACTTTTTAAACAGTTTGAAGAACTTAAACAATTGAAGATTAAATTAAGAGCTAAATCCTTAGAAGAAGAAAACACAGTGTTACAAAAGCAAGTTGATAAAGCATTAAAGGAATTAGTGAGACTGGAAACATTAAATGGGGTGAAACAAATACTCTTACCCGTAGAAAGAGACTCAATAGAGCAACCAAAACATATTACTAATGAAGCGACGAGTAAACCAAGTAAATCTCAAAAGGTAACGGAAACTAATCTCCCTATCAAGGATGCTAAAGTTAAAAAACCCAAACCCGAGAAACCCGTTACTGCTCCTGCCATGGAAGCTCCTATTGATGTTGGAAGACTAGATTTGAGAATCGGGAAGATTGTTGAAGTTCAGAAACATCCTGATGCAGACAGTTTGTATTTAGAAAAAATTGATTGCGGTGAACCATCTCCTAGAACTGTTGTATCTGGATTAGTTAATCATATACCGATAGAGGAAATGCAGAATCGACTTGTTATGGTTCTATGTAACCTGAAACCGGTCAAGGTAAATTGTTTAATATGTTATTTACACGAAACAAAATTTTTAAAATAGAAATAAAATATGCATTTTATTTTTAATTAACATCATTACCTTTCTATATCTAATGGTCCATAGGGCATTGCATTGGTTCACCGATTGCAGTGTATCTTGATTATTTTTGTCATATTAAGGTAAGATGATTAGTCTTACGCTTCAGGTACCAGTCCAGAAATATTCTAGTGTAAAAACACCCTTTTAAATAGATATTTTCATTTCAACCATGTCAGAAATCAAACCCAATACCTTCTGCATGGTAGGCAAATGCGCTGACCACACGAGGCAGACTGATCTTAATGACTCCTTGGGAAATGAAGTCTTTTGTCTACAAACATTTGGACAAACCCAAATATTAGGGAGTATTTTATAATTTTTATGCGTAAATATGGGATATTGAGTGGAAAAATTACTTCCATTATTTTCTGCGCCCCTTAATTGGCATCACACATTTTTAACTTTCTTTTACATTGATAAACCATCAATGTTATAAATGTTTTGTTTCAGATGCGAGGAGTTACATCCGAAGGAATGGTGATGTGTGCTTCATCTCCTGATAAAGTAGAAGTGTTGAATCCACCCGCAGGAGCTGTTCCAGGAGATCTGGTCCACTGTGAGGGCTTTACAAGGATTCCCGACGCTCAATTAAATCCAAAGAAAAAGATATTTGAAACATGCGCACCCGATCTTCTTACAAATGACAATAAGGAAGCTTGCTTCAAGGGAGTTCCACTCGCTGTTCTCGGAAAGGGAAATATTGTTTCCCAAACACTTAAAGGTGTAAATGTACGCTAATTAACAATGATTTTTAAAAATAAAACTCAAAACAGTGTGTTACTTTATTTATTTTGATGATGATGATGAATGGTTTCCGATTTTCCATTACAAGTCGGAATCTCGCTTGTTTTTTTTGTGTGGTTAGATGATGGTAGCGTGTTAATTAAAATACTTGAAGGCATTCACATTTAGTGAATGTTTGTATAAAATAAAGCTAAAATACGACATCAGGAAGCACTCCAAAGTCGAGGAATATAATATAAATATTGATTAGATAATAATAAATCCAGTCCTCTGGACTTAAGATTCATCATCGCTGTTGTTGCCCCCTGCCTTGGGTTTAGGTCCCCCGGCTCTCTTGGCCATGATGATCTGGTCGATCTTGAGAATAGTGCAAGCAGCTCCCGTGCCGTACTTTAAGCCCCACATCTTGGACAAGTAAAGATCATAAATTTTCTTCTCATTAGCGTCACAGAATGCATCAGATTCTGATTCAATGTCGATACCAGCGTTCTTTTTACCCTCCTGCGGACAAAAAAGTTATTTAGTGTTGCAACAGAGAGGGAAAACACCCTGAGAAGGGAATGTGGAAGTCTAGGCAAAAGTTTTTGTTAATATGTATGATAAATATATTTTGCAGTTGGTATAGTGAGAAAGTTCAGGGATTTTTATTTATTTTACCATTTGTTCTTATTGTTTTATTATGTATAGTTTTATTTGTTAATTCTATCAAACTAAGCCAATTTTTTATTTATTATTTATTTTTATATATTTAGTGATCAAAACATATGTTGAATGTCATTCTACAACATTGTTTGAAGGAATGACCGTTTTTATTTTTGACATTTAAAAGTTGAACCACGCACAATTATAATTTGTGCCCCAAACATTTGCAAAGGCTGCCTGCCTATAACAAGTAATAATAATGATAAACACAGAAAACTAACCAAAAACATGGCTACCCCAGAAACTGGAAAGTTGTTGACGGTTGCAATAATAATCGCCCATAGTTGCTACAACATAGCAACACTATAATTTAATGGCTGTTGCTAACACGTGGTGACATAAACCCACGAATCATTTTACTATGAATCATTTTATAAAAAAATACCTTAAAGGTGTATGTTATTACCTGATGGGCAACATGTAGGTTGGCCAGGACCTTGGTGGCCGTAGAGCCCGAGTTATCTGCGATGGCCTTGGGGAATGACTCCAGCGCCGCGGCGAATCTGCGCACTGCGTACTGCTCCAGACCAGGGAGGGTATCGGCGTACTTGGTGAGGTGGCGAGCCAACTCTAGCTCCGCTGCTCCGGCCCCCGCTAAGAACCTAAAAATTTTTTTTTTTAAATTGATAGACATTATAACAGAGACGGGGGGAGAACTTCTCTTATAACGGGTTTACATGGCAAAATATCAGTCATTCGACTGATACCTGCTGCGTGAGGCTACCTTGCCTTCACATAAAAGATGATTGTGAAACCCTGCATTTGGTGTACTAATGCAGTGCCCTACAGGCCTTCAAGTGCAGATAGGGGAGGGGTATGACTACTAACAAATATTCAACATTTTGCCTATGTTTTGAACATTTATATATATCATTGTAATTTCTCTATCCACATCCCGTGGTGCATGGGGCACTGAATCGGTACTCCAATTGCAGTGTATCTTGATATTTTTTTTGTATAGAAGGTAAGGTGATCACCAGGAACTATGAAAGATAGCATTGTAGAACCACCTTTAAAGTTGACATGTATTTCGGGTCCACCTTGTCAGGAATCAAACCCCCCAAGACCTCAAGCATGGTAGGCGATTGCACCAACCACTTCACTATGAGGCGGCTTATTTCCACTCATTTTTCTTTTTCAGGATTTTTACCAGAGAAGCCATTGGTTCTGGTTTTAGTTAACACTCAGAACTTTATTCCTCATCCGCCTTGACACAGAAACACTCATAGGACTAGTTGAACAATATTTTGAGATACCTAAATGTTTGTAGACATGTACTAGATTCTAGACATGTACTAGGACATACTAAAAATACAATATATAGAATTTAACTTTTTTACCTAGTTCCTAAAAATCCTAGAAACTTTAATGAACTACGAAACTGGTAGACAGATGACATTGTAACTTCTCAATTAATTAAAAAAAAAAAAAAACTATCGTGCGATTTTTTTAAAAGTACATTTTTTGGAATAGTACTAAAGAAATGAAAATGTCAATTGAGACTTTTAATTAAAATAACTTTACCTTCCATCATTAGCAATTCCTTTGAATGTGTTGACACCATCATCAATGGCTCGCTCAATATCATCCATATAGTTGTCGGTCGCACCACGAACTACAATAGTAGCTATTCTGGAGTTAGCACCTTCGAGCCTGAACACTACAGTTGTAGTCTCCCAAACTCCTGAACAGAGATGTGGTCACAATAACCCAACTCCTGGGCTGTAGGGGCAGTCAGTCGGGGAAGAACCTGTCGAGTTAATCATTCAAATATGAACATATTTATTTTAAAATATATGGGTTTACAGGGCCATATCGTGAAACGTCAGAGGACTAATTTTTATGATGTTATTTTAAAACATCAAATTTTTTTTTTTGGAAAATCGGATTTTCGCATTTGACCAATGAAGCAATACGCACCGGCCGCGGAATAGGGAAGCGCCTGGGTAGGGTAGGGGTAGAGGTTTGTGGAGGAGATGCTAGCCCGAGATATTGACTCCATTTTTAAATTGCAATAATATTTTTTTTAGTAAAAAATGTTTTTTTTAAATTCTTGGGATTTTTCAAAAAAGTTTACCACGAGGAATGTTTCTCTGAAGTTTCGCAGTCTGGCCCTGAAATACCGTGTACATATTGATACCATTTAATTTTTTGCGCAAGTATTACAATATTATTGTTATCATATCTTCGTACCCCTGTCCACACAAAATCTGCATAGGGCACTGCGTTAGTACATTCAATGCAGCGTATACCGATCATCTACCACATAAAGATAAGGTGATCAGCCTTAGGCTCCAGGCGTCAGTTCAGGAACATAGAATATTGCAGTGTAGAACCACCTAATCAATATTTCACGTTGACTTTATCAGGAATCGAACTCGGGATCTCAAGCAGGTTAGGTAATCACGCCAACTACTACACTACGAGGCGGATTTGTCGGGACATAAAAAATTATACTTGTGCTCTATGATAAAATTGCGTATTTTGTGCATTAAATAAATAAAATAAAAAAAAACACTTGTCGCGTCCCGTGACAAAAATAATTATACCTATAAGATAATCAGAACCGTTATAGTTTAAAAGTAAAATTGAATATAGAAAACAAATCAATCGCGTAAATAAACGCTTTACCCGACAGCGGTCAACAGCCATTCCGCGGCGGTCACGTGATACCTCCCACCACACTAGTTTTTTTGAATACAGGGCCGTAGCACTCGCCGCTGGCGAGCCAGCCAGTTGCAATCTGGTTCGCGAGCAGTGCCCACGCCGCGCTAGGCCAGTTTTCCCTCGCAAATAACTATGGGAGTTTTGGTATAATTCCCTATGCACCATGTTGAGCTGTGCCCAAAAAAAAACTTGTATTCTAATTAAACCAGCTTCCGGTAAGTCTTCAACAACTTTCGAATATATAAATCAACTTGTTTCGCTTATACAAATTTGTAATTTTTCATTATTGTCCACAGATCGGATACGTATGATCATTTTAAGCTAGAATCCATTATGACGGCTGTTTAGCCTTATACACCACGTAACAACTAACAAATCTCCATTTAGTAAGTACAGTATACAGCACGGAACTGTTGTTTTTTTTTAACTTACTTTCTCGAGCCGTTTGTAAAGAAATACATTTTTTTGTAGTATGGAGAGTCAGGTTACCCCGGAATCTCGCCCTTGAACCTGAGTTGTCGACATTTTCTTTGATTCATCCTGCAGAGGCGTGACTCAGCAGTTTTTCTCCTCAATGGCAAATCGACACAGGACGCCGTTTCTAGGATCCTTCGTAATTGCTGGTGTTCCTAGTACTTCCTTCTCAAGTAAAATAATATAGAATGGTTCGAATCTCTCAGAGGATTATGTGGGTACCTCGCGTGCATCTCTTCATAAAGGTTGGTGGAAATATACTTCGAAAATTAGTGACTCCTAATGTGATACTACAGTGAACTAATGGATACGCAGGATTATTCAAATCTTTATCCTCATTACGGGGAACCGCTGCCCAAATTATTTTCGGTTCTAGGACACTTAGAAGTAATCACATTGTAGGTTAATTTCGAATCCTTTTAATAATGGGCTATTTTCAATTTTAATTCTTACTAGGAGAGATCTCTGCTCCAATTATTATTAATCCTGTTTACTATAATTAAGTTCCTCATAAATAATTGTTGAACATCTTGAGAAACATATATGTCCGTTGTCTGTAAAACTATATTTTACTGATTTGTAATAAATAAACTTGAAATGAACCACTTTATTCTGTCTTTTCCCACCGTTGTTCACAACCAAGCAAGAAATTCAGTATTTTATTAGAATTTTGCAATAATACCTAATGGAAAGTAACTAAGGACCCATGTTATCCTTCAAGGAACCTTGAGATCAAAAAGAACAAGTTCTACCTGAGACTATTAGCCGCAAGGTAAGATTTAATATTAAAAAATAGTATGACACACTGTATTGCGAGTTTTCTCATGGGATGCGCCACATTCGGTGGACAGCCCGAGTCTACCGAATAAGGCTTGGTAGTCGACTGATATATTTAGTGTGGATGTTACCGCGACGGCGGTAAATCTGCAACCTGAATTTTCGCTGAGTGTGGTGCTCTAGCCTTATATTATGTTCCCCTTTTTGGTCTTAAATGTATTTAAACACAGAATAGCCAGTGAGTAAAAACAATAAAAATGCAGCTCCCCGGTTTCCCCAAGTCTGATTGAAAAATTGAAAAGAAAACTTACTGTACCACCGACAGCTTTGCTTAATCTTCTCAAATCAAATTTAGAGTTTAAACGGACGGCCATCATTTTATATCTGTTGATGAAGTGCATGGCCATATCTCCAAACTTAGCACCGGCAACAATAACTGTGGCTCCAGTTTCCGAAATAGCTTTAATCTGGTTCTCCAGAAGTGATTCTTCTCCTCGACTGAAGTTGAGTAGTTCGTCTGCAGTTTTGATGAGTACTGTTCCCTTCGTCTCCGTTTGGCTGATGTCTACCGGGCAGGAGAATAAGGCAACCTTGGCGTTGGTAAGGCTGGATACATCTCCTTCTACTTGCCTCTTGAACACCATTCCTTGCACAACACTCGACTGAAGGAGACCAGAACCCAGAATCTGAAGTCATAATTGGAAATATTATAATTAATATGAAGTCATCTCCATCAACAAGAATCTCAACTTTTTCTGCATACGGAACTTCATGCCCATGCCATACAAGACTTGTAGGCTGCAACAACTCATGTAGAGAGGCACCGAAAATTGATGCATACAGGTGCAGCTGGCTTTAGTTAGGAATGTGGTAAAAGTATTCAAAACAGTATTGAAATTTCTGTGCAAACTTTTTACCAAAAAAGCTTTTTAATAATAATAAATTATTTGACTGATTTATATACTGCCATTTTTGAGAAAAGTCATCAAGGACGATTAACAATTCTGTGCTTAAATTTACATTCTTACTAAGCTAAAACTATACAGTAAAGTTTCTGATTTTAAAATCGAGGGTTTGAGCCGCCCCGGAGTGCGAGTTCTTGTAAAAAATGACACACTACAAAAATTTATATTTTACCAAAAATGTTAGGTGCAATAATGATTATTATTTAAGTACCAGGTGAAGTTGAAAATATTTGAGGGTTTTTTACTACATTCGGTAGGTCATAAAGTCTTTATCCTGCTTAGTGTTCTTAAAGGCAGAAAAATAATAATATAGGAAACCTGAACAGTACGTTGGAAAATTAAACAGAAGAAGGAAAGTTAAATTTGAGACTGGTGGTGGTGGTACAGTAACAGATAATATAGTTACCTTGCAAACTCGTACATTGTCAACATTAAATGTTGTCTTTTCTGGCAGTATTGATACACAGGCTTTGGCAATTAAATCACTAAGGAAATCTTCTTGCCCATACTGTTTTGACATGATTGATGATTTCAATCCAACTTTAACTGCTTCCAAATCCTTGCAGTCTTTGATTTCGTAACAAACAAGTTGTGGCAAAATTTCTAAACATTTGTTTAGGGCGCGTTCATAGCCATCTGCTATTTCAGAGGTGGTTATACCTAACCTTAACAGATCTTCAGCAGCCTCCAGTAAGGCTCCGGCGAGGACAATCACAAAATTAGTGCCATCGCCGATTTCTGCATCTTGCATTTGACTTGCGAGGACAATAAGCTTGGCTGCGGGATGCTCTACATCCAATTCTCGGATTATGGTACCAGCGTCGCTTGTGACAAATTGCTTGTCGATATGATTGATTATCATTTTATTCATTCCATTCGGACCGTATGCAGAACGAACACTTTGTGAAAATTGTTTACAAGCAGTTATGTTTCTGTAAACTGCCTCTTCCAACCCGGAATACATCTAAAAAAATATTTATAAAATCATCTTCAGTACGCCCTCGGGAATAAAAACTATTGTAAAAATTATTGAAAGATACTTACCCGTGCTCCATCTTTTAACATTTGGGCCACTCCGGGCGCTTTTGGTACGTGAAGAGCCATTCCAATAGGTTAATTAATAAAGTACGAATTTATAAAAGATAAACCACGTTGTGTTCGAGATTCAAGAACATTCGAACGCCGGCCCACGAGATTTATGTATCCGTGATGTTAGACGAACAGTTTAACAAAACTAAAGAAATAAAAATACGTGCAGGTACTAGTTTTAATATTTTACTACGGATAAGATTACTAAATATAATATTGAATATCATAAGACGATGTAGAAGTTAAAAAATATAACAAAACAAACAAGAAAAATAATTTTTGATTTCCCTCGAAGTATAAAAGGAAAACTTTTGTTTCAGAAAAATTCTAGTGTCACGGTAGAATTTGACATTTCATTTGAAGGTTGGTATTTCGGAGAGTAGCCATTTAAATTGTGTTATTTGACTTTTCTGGCCGCTATACCCTAGCTGTTACCTCCATCGTCCTTCCGTTCTATTATTTGGAAAGCAATTGTGGCCAGTTATTGTCATGTAAGTTATAAATTTGCTTTTAAAAAAGTTCATTTTATAATTACGCTTATTGCGTGTATTAACGTGCTGTTTACCTTTGTTACAGCATAATCAGCTGCGAAGGACACAAGTTCCTCGCCCCACCCAATTCTCCTTGTGCAGTTTTGTTGATTTTCCTTCAACATAGGCCTATCAGATACCGCCGTTATGGATATGATGGTGTCTACGTTGCAGCAGCAGCGTGCTGTAACGGAACAGCTACGGCGGGAAGCTGCAATACAGCGTATTCCCGTCTCTAAAGCTGTGGCGGACATAGTCAAGTTCATCACCGACCATGAGCAGGAAGACTGCTTGCTTGTTGGTTTCACCAGCCAAAAAGTTAATCCGTTCCGCGAAAAGAGTTCTTGTACTGTATTGTAATTTATTCTTTAAATATTATGGGTATGAATGAGATAGTTTGTTTTTTTCTCAAAAAAATACATAAATTATTATGAATGGGATCCTTTTGAATGCTTGCTCTACAAATATATAAACAAAATATGTAACTCATTTTTATTTTACTATCAACCAAATAAAGGTGTTAAATAACTATCTTTGTATTTCTTTGTAGGTAGTATTACATATTTTAAGAATTTATTGCTATATAGGGGATGTTTTTTATATTTAATTTGAATGAAATAATGTTTCATTTGAATGTTGGTATTGGTTAATATTTTACTGTTCATATAATGATTAACGTATTACAATAAAGCATTGATTAACCAATCGTATTTGGACCGTCAACAAGCCTTCAATGGAAACAATTATGGATCTTCACAATGTTATATTAAATCCTGATTATGCTATTTGCAGTATCGACATTGTATGTGTTCCTTAATGTTTTCTCACTGCGAGAGGTGCGATTACTGCGGTGATTTAATAAAAATGATACAAAACACTCGGTGTTTAAGAAAAATGAACAAACCATCACACCATTTTGTCATAGGTGTAGTCAGAGAGGATAGGATGCCACACCACTCTGTCTTAACATATGAAACTCACCTTCAAAAGATGTTGATAATTCCAGCTTTTAACCTGTCCATCTTTAAGTATTTGGTTATGCCATGTCTTTCTTGGACTTAGTTTTCTGCAATTATTAATATTCACATCATGAAGAACCAAGGATCACCAGACTCCTAACACATGTTACAATTTGTTTACGTTAACACTAGACTTGGCATTCTCTCCTGGCTTGCGTGCACAGAACTGGGCTGTTGGACCTACTCCACACTACTCCTGCTCCAATTCAATCAGCTGTCCTATCTGCCGAATGACCAATTCTTCAACTCTTTTTAATATACTTTTTCTTTCTTCTCAATTCTTCTTTACTTCCTTTTAGGGCTGCCACCTCTCCGGGTTTGACCCGGAGTCCACAAGTTTGTATGGTGATATTCAGGAAACGGGTTAGCATCCTATAAATCTCCGGGTCAGATGAATTATGGCATACTTTTATTAGTGTCATAATATACTTGTGTTTCAGGGCCAGACCGCGAAACTTCAGAGGAACATTCCTCATGGTAAGTTTTAAAAAAAATCCTAATAAAATTTTTCGTCATTTGAAAAAAAAAAATGTAATCTCAAAATGTAGTAAATAAAGTAAACTCGGACAATCACTCCCTTCACAAACCCCTACCCCTCTCCTACCCAGCCGCTTCCTTTGTCCTCGTCTGGTGCATATCCCTTCATTGGTCAAATACGTTTTTATGGCATTTTTTTTTTGGTCAGAGAGGGGTAGGGGTGCGGGTTTGCGGAAGGGATGCTAGTCTGAGAAATAAAAGATTTACTTCATTTTGAGAGCAAAAAATTTTATATATATTTTTTTTAAATGACTTTTTTGTAAAAAAATTATTGGGATTTTTTTTAAAGCTTACTATGAGGAATGTTCCTCTGAAGTTTCGCGGTCTGGCCCTGAAAAGCCGTGTATTATATCCCCTCATACGTAATGTAATATGTAAAGTAAAACAATGCATTTTGTCATAAATAAATAAATCTATCTATCTTATCTGGCAAATAAATTTTTTGTATGTATCAGAACTAGGAAATATGCAAAAAAAACACATTCCAATAAAAAATGTTGTTTTAAAAAATCGTGTTAGTCCTAGCAGCGCTGTTAAGTTGTTTTATTTTATGTACCTAATACTTATTCAATTTAAGCTTGGTAAATAAATTATTCCTCTAAAAATTTATGTTTTATTTTTATTTTGATATAAAAAAAACATTTGCATTCTTATGATTTACCCAAATATTTTATTTTTGGGGGGCATTTTCAATGAGTTTTAAATAACTCAATATTAGAAAATGGGAATAAGGGTGCAGTAGAGCAGGATGCGAACCTCAGACTTTTGATCCGTGAGTCTACGACATAAGGCCACGGGAAAATTGTTTTTGGAAATCTCCAGGCCTACTCTTTTTGTTTACAATTTACATGTAATTAAAACTATTATGTACTATTATTATATTACATAACTGTTGCTATATATACTTTACGTACATTTAAACCGTTGTAAGAGCCCTCAGGGCAATTAATAAATCTCTTTAGTCATTATTTTTGTATTCATTTCTTCTAAATGTACAAACCAACACATCACTCCTCTCTTATTTTTGTCGATAATGGCTGTCTCGGCCTTGAAAACTTTGTGGATCTCAACATTAACAAATAGGTATCATTACTGAGATTTAGCCGGAATTCGAATCTGACACCACAGTGCATAACCCAAATATTTATGAATTACATCACGGGGCCGAAAATACTATTAATTGCAAGCACAATATCTAGCTATGCAATATTTGCTAAGTACTCAGTTGACTGCTTTGGTTCATAAAATTTGTCTTATTGTAATTATCTTTCTTGTCATGGTGACTGGCAAATATGTATTCTAACAATATAGCATTTTATAATAAAACTCATGTAACAGCGCTAAGTGGCCATTGTCCCGCTGAGCATGTAGCGTTGCCCTCCACTACTAATGAGTATACTGAGCTTGTTCAATAGTTACAGTTGAAATGATTCGTAGTAATAATATTGACGCCAGGCGTGTGGTTGATGAACCAATAAAGTTCATGAGAGGAAATGTTTATGGGACGCCCTAGATTAGCTGAATGAAAAGAAAGATGTACTGAATCATTTTTGTAGATATATATACCAGATACACTACGAAATATACATAGATACACTACAAAATAACAGTAGCATCTGACTATACTTTGCGGCAACCGGCACGGGACTGAAATGAGTCCTATTCATCTATGCTGAGTGCTTCGCAGTCATCAGAGCTAATAATTAGCATAGGTGGATAAGCAGCCTAAGATTCTAGTTAGAATAAAATGAATCATTACTGTTTTAAGATGATTCATTTTCAATTTTTGTTTACATTGTACCACTTCTAGACATTGCAGATTAGATCGACAGTATTTATAAGTTCTAGTAAAGTCACGAATAAGAGAAAAAGGCTCTTATATATATTACATAATATGTTTGTTTCTATAAACTATATATTACAGTTAATTGCTAGAAAAAAATTCTCTAGACTATAATTCACAGAAATCTCAGTTTGAAAACAAAAGGGGTTATCTCTGGTTTTGTAAACCTTTTATTGTTAGTGGATTAAGATAAAAAATAATTTAATTTAAAACAGTCACATGAGATCAATTCCTTTCTTTATTAAAAGCCATTCGGTGTTACATAAAATGTTGGAATTGTGACAAAATTGTTTTGGGGTTTTACTATCATATAGCTGTGCATACAAATAATTGTAATATTAATAACATGGTAATAAAGGGTTTAATAACTAGGGATATTCGTATAGGGTTAATATGTTACAATATTTTTTTATTATGTATGTAAATATACCATAAGAATTTCTTATTATTTTGGTGTCAAACATTTGTGATTATGTATTTAAAATCCTACCAAACAATGTTACCATAGAAAATGTTACATAATGGGTGATTATTTGGTTGAGAAGTGATAATTATGTTTAGATTCCACTTAAAATACTGTATTCATTACCCATTCAAAGTACATTTATTCTTATAAGATGGATTTTACTCACTACATATTTTGATAACAGGGGAGGGGGGAGGGTCACTAGTTATATAATGTGTAATAAAAATCTATTGATTATTACTACTAAATTAAATCTTTAAATAAATATTAATGTGCATGTGTACATATCTATGAACACGTATGTACATATTTATGTACACATCCATTTACGCTCAGTGTTAAAAAATCTGTATAATCTATTTTTTAAGAAACTAGCATATTTTTATTTCTGCGCTGCTTATCAAAGGAGTAAAACAATCATTTTCTATCCCTTGTAGATTTACTTTACTTCTATTTTCTGAATAAGTAGAAATGACGCTCTTACCACTATTTTTAATTTATGGTTGAGCAATTTTTCTTTAATTATTGGGAGTCATTTGTAATGATTACTAGAGACTAATGCGAAAACAGAAACATTTAACAACTATCAGTCTTGAAAAATTAATAAACACTTTCAATTACAAAATTTCTTCATTTCCATTCTCTCTATGGCTTACTGGATGATTTGAGAAGTTCAGAAATGCCAACTGTAAATTTATATCAAAAGCATAATATTTCTATTTTACTAATGTTTGCAGTTGAGAAATTGGCATATACAAAAATAACCGATTGTCTATGCCTATTTAAGATTTCACTTTTATGTTTTAAATCTTCAAAAGATTTTTTAGTGTAATATTCTTATTTAGACTAGACTGATGTAAAAAAATATAGGTACATGATTTTTTTACATTACACAATACAACAGGCATACTTGTTACAATACAACATAAAATACCACTGTGAGGATCATATTACAAGCTTAATGTGAGTGGATAACTTAATATCACACTTAGCTTAAAAGCATCTCACAATAATAATTACGATAGGGTTTGTGATGGAGTTTCTAAAGATTAAAATTTGTGTACATAAATATTAATTAGTATTACAATGACTACCATCGCGTAAAACCTTGACATTTGATCATTTTAAATAATTAAAACTTTCATCAACTTGAAAGTGCGGGTCATTTGATGTTTATGAATGAAATAATAGGGAAATAATGGTAACATCCAATAAACCACAGGGGGGAAAATATGATTAGTTCGTTATTTTTGGGAAAACAACACACGGGGTAGAGGAATGTTTTTGTTGTGTTGATTGATGAAAGTGTTTAGGAGTCTAAACTCTCTCTTGTTTGGCCGACAATTCATCAGTCCCATTAGACACACTCTGGTGGTATAATTTCAGTAATTCCATTGCATCATGTGCTTGCCGCTTCTCCAAAAGTATTCTAAAAAATAAAGACAATAATATTATACAAAGGAAAACCAAAAAAGCCATACTTTCAAATAAAAATGTTAACATTTCTGCAATCCTATACTACTTGTTAGATAAAATTCAGGAATCTTTTATGTGGATTATGGGATACACCAGCCCCATTGGAAGTTTTTTTCATTATAAATCACAAATTATAAGATTATGTACATATATTTTTTTAAAACTAGCCCTCCACATATAAAGAAAAGTATTTTTTAAATGCAGGATTAATAAAATAATTGAAAATACAGCTTGTTTTTATGTAAAGACAAATCTCATAGGATATGAGAAGGAAGATATGTTTTTTTATTGCATGATTTAAAAATATAAATGTAAACGCACAACTGTGACTTTGTTATTTTAAGCTCATTTAAGCAAATTTTGGTAGAATATACTTTATATGACAGAACAACAGACGTTTACGAGGTACATTACGCTGTTAAATTCCCAAAGGAACTGCTCTACTTTGTGATGTCGTGAAACGGTTCTACATAAAAGGTTATCTTAATATAATTTTTCTCTGGGGCCTCTTTTATTTAAAAAAAACAATTTTATAGGTCTCTGAGTAACATAAATATTGCAAAATCTGTAGTTACATAATAACATGTAGATAAGTACGATTTTATTTCTTATCATATTTGAATGAATGTATTAAAGGTATTTTTTGCAACAAATAAATTGATGTTGTGTAGTCACATATGGGAATATTTTATTTTTTTTAAATTACAAGATAAATTAATAATTATAAAGGGTGGATTGAGTAAATAATTCAGCATAAAAATGCGGGAAACTCAATACTAAATATTTTATTTTAAGCACCATAAACAAATTAGATGTCCTATCACAATTTAGGGTAAAGAAATAAAATATTTGTAATGTCATATCTATGTAAAATAAGGACAAGTATTAAAATTATGTCTATTTATCGTAAAGTTTTTTTTTGGCAGCATCCACGGTGTAATGGCTAAGATTCTTGACTCACGCACGGAAGGCTCTGGGTTCATTTTAACGGTGAGAACACAAATTAAATGTGATTTCTATCAAGCCTGGGTGTTCTGTGCTGTATTTGGGCTTTCTAGCCTGTTGTATATAAAAAAAATATGTTTGCAGATCTACCAACTTTGAGAGGTACATTACTTAATGCTTTAAATTAAGAAAACAAGTAATAAGAATAAACATAAAAAAGATTAAAACAAAGGAGTTGATATTCTGCCAATAGATTATAGAGCATTACATAACATGGAAATGAACCATAATTGATATTATTTGTTTAAAAAAACATATCAACGATTTTAACACCTAGTATAGGTACAATATTATGTGCATACTTAAATGAATAAAATAATAAACAAACGCCACAAAGTCATTTAAATTATAACCAATCAAATAAAAAATGAGAAAAAGTGAAAAAATTGTCAAAAAATTGTGCCAGCAAAAACGAGCAAGGGCAAAAAATAAATATTTAAATACCTTCCCGAAGCTTCTTTTAGTTGCTCGAGGAATATTTTGTTATCTTTTTCAGAAACAATATCAGCCAAGCTGTCCGGGTCCATATCGGAGAGCAGCTCTAAGTCCTGTCCTCCCAACAGAGAGATGTGGCACAAGTTGTGCTGCAGTCGGCCAACCAAACTCGCCACTTGTTCTTTGTCTTCCATGCCGACATCGTCAGTCTGGTCCAGACTGATGTGGCACTTCGGCACGTTCGGACACCACCTCTCCGACCCACGAAGTACCATCAGACTGGTGTCTGGTTCCAACGTCGCGAAATACTCTTCATCGTCCACTTCAGTTCCATCCGATTCCAGGACGATGGTAATGGATGTGCTATCCGCGAGAAACTCTAACTTTTCCGGAATCTTAGACATTAAATCTTCCAAAGATTGTGCAACGACACCCTTACGTTTCTCTCTCTCCAAGTCGCAAAGTTTATACGGTTTGCTAATGTCATTTTCCATTTTGGTAACTAAAACAAAGAAAGAGATAAAACAAAAAGTTATTTACAATAGGCGTGAATTTAAACAAAAATCTGATTTTTTAATGCGCATTAAATTTAAACACTTGTCAAGTCGTCAAATTACCCACCAAATAATTAATATTCTGGTTATAACAAACGATTACAATTTACTAGTTTAAAAGTTGTCAAAAATGACAGAAGGCTATTGTTACGGTTTATACTTTTAAAGCAGAGACAATAATTTATAATTTTACTCACTTTGTATAAACTTAAAACTCGATGGTTTCTTTCGCTCGTAACGAAATGATTGAAATATTTTGAAAATTTTCGCGTTTAAGTGTCTGGCACCGCCTCCCAGACGAAGATGAAAACAAATACGGCCCGCCCAACGACCCGTGCGTCTTCCCGCTTTCTGGCAGTGGGCGGCTGTGGTACACAGGACCAGGACAGAGGGCGGCGGAATGGCGGTAAGGACGAGCCGTCTAGACGCGGCGCGCGTCGCTGTCCAAAGGCGCTTCGTAATAATCTAGTAATAGGCATATTTGCTAAATCAATAGTTTAACAATATTTTCGGAATCTATTACTATCAATTGCTGAATTTAAAAAGTACATCTACTCTCTGTAAACATGTTTATAGATATAGTAAAATTAACCTTTAAGAGAACTTTGCCTATTTGCAGGCACTTTGGTCGGGTTGTTTGATCATTAGTAATAATTTTAAACCAAAAGCAATGCTAAAATTTTTGAAAAAGTATTCCATTTTCACACAAAAAAGGTCACGTTTAAAAAATAAAACTCTTACTATCGATTTGTAACTATTACTAATGACCAAACAACACAGCATACACAGGGGTGGACTATACGTTTCACCTATTACAATAATATTTTAATATTTAAAAAATGTTGAATTAATACCTACTTTATTCGTTCCAACTCAACACAGGAGTTAAGAGCTAGTGTAATTGATTTATTTATAGAATCGTACAATGAACAATGAATAATAAATTACAAATTAAAATAAGATTAAAAGACGCCTAAAGCTAGGGTTTCCTAGGACAGCGGTGCCCGTATCTTAACGGCCGTAGTGAACGGTGATGCGGTGGACAGCCGTCGTAGTGGTGACTAGAGAGTGGTTTTATTTTTTAACGGTGTTATCAACACCATTTTTATAGGAAACCACTCTCTAGTCACCGTTACGACGGCTGTCAACCGCATTAACGTTCACTACGGCCGTTAAAATACGGGCACCGCTGTCCTAGGAAACCCGAGCTTTAGTGGCCTAAATCTCGGGTTTCCTAGGACAGCGGTGCCCGTATTTTAACGGCCGTAGTGAACATTAATGCGGTTGACAGCCGTCGTAACGGTGACTAGATAGTGGTTTCTTATAAAAATGGTGTTGATAACACCGTTAAAAAATAAAACCATTCTCTAGTCACCACTACGACGGCTGTCCACCGCATCACCGTTCACTGCGGCCGTTAAGATACGGGCGCCGCTGTCCTAGGAAACCCTAGCTTTATTCTGTAACTAATTCGTTTCGTAAACTCATTTGTATCGTATGAGAGGAAACGAGAGCGAAATACGTTTTTGATTGCTTTAAAGTAAGATATACATATGACGAACGTACGATCTTACGAAACGAAATTGTGACAGAAAAAGTTTCTAAATAATAATCTTGTATATTCAATTATTGTACATTATTATAAAGTTAGAAGGGCCTTTTTTCTTTTTTTTTAAGGAATAACCCACTAAGCCTCTATTTAGAAGCTTGTCAGCAGATGGGATAGAGGAGATATGGAAGGAAGTAATGAAAAATACACGACAACATCCAGACCAATTTTTTTCTTGAAACTGGCAGGAATCAAACCCGCGACGCCAGTTTCACAGTTGGCCGTCTTACCAACTGCGCCACGGCGCCTGTCTGCCACGCGTTTTTATAAAATGTAAATAAATAAATACACTTTAATAATAATGTTTGTTATATCACACTTTCAAAAGGGGAACATCAATAAAAACTGGCAATATCGGATAGTTAAATAAAGCAAAATGTAGTAATTGTTAAAAAACTTATAGGTAGAAGGAACTTAGGTACTAGGTATGGTAAAAAAAAAACATGAACATTATTTTTTTTAAAGACTTGTAACGTACGCGTTTCCACGATTTGTGGTGGTTCATCACCCACATCTGCCGCAGTCAGACTTCCCGGCGTAAAGGAAAAGCCTCTCGATCCCAAACAAAGAGTCAAAAACAATGTCGGAAGGTAGGCAGGACTGCGACGACCGCAAATCAACCTCAATAGCCCTGAAAATGACTTTCCACCTCGTCCAAGTGGTGTAGAGGGGTAAAGGCAGTCAGCTGGCAAGGTGGAGCGAAGAATGGGAGAACACAGGGCGGACAAACTAAGTAAAACACTTGTTCACGGTTAAAATTTCTCAATACTACATGCCTTTTAAAGTAGCACGCGTCAATCTCCGCGTGGCTAGCCGTAACGCTGCGCCAGCTGGCCTAGAGTGGCGGGGGTAGCTCCACCCCCACCACTCGCAGTACATCGTTGGCCGCAGGTCTCGTAAATTTCACCGATAGCTGCGATGCGCGCAACATACTATACAATACAACAATCCTTTTTAGGACTTTACAAACATTATAAAACATACTTATGAAGTCATTCTCTGACTATCTTGTCCCCGGTATCGCTAAGGCCAGGCCCGAAAACGAACTATTTTTCTTTGTTGAGAGCCTAGCACTCAGCCAACCGGGGTACCTAGCTGCATTTAATAATTAATTTATAATTTTATTTACATTTAGTCTGCAATCTAATCCAATTCATATGCGCGTCCGGAACATGACTCATTATTTTTACAATAATAAAAATAATGAGCCCTTTTATTTATTGCCTGCAAGGAATATTAATGATTAAAAACCAACATATTAAGAATGTTTAACTCCATGTTTTCTCTTCATATACGAATATATTTTGTATCTAATGGTAAATATATCTACGAATTATTTAATCATGAACAAATTTTATTTGTTTTATAAATAAAATAAATGTTGAATGGTTGGTGACAGGGTGTTTTGTATTTTCAAGGTTAATTTTAATTTCTCCAATTGTATTGGATTTTTATACTGTACAATTTTTAAGCAGTTTGTTTATTTAAATGTCTTATACAATCCAACGTATGTACTGAATGTAGATGTATATAATTTAGTGTAATATTGTATTTATTTATGGCAAATAAGCCATGCATAGTAAAAAAATAAAATAATCGTAACTTGGCTATTTAATTTTTTTTTTAACCTAAATGTTAATGAACATATTTTATTTTTTGTCAATGAAGACTTAAGAACTTACGTTATTCGATTCGTGTATTGATTATTGTGATCGTGTTAGTTTTTCCAATTGGAACCGCCACTGTGTTCAATGATTTTGCATGTTTATCAAGTTTTTTGATGTACAGAAAGTTTTCGGGCGATACCGAAAAACAACGAACAAAAGATATAATAAATATCAAAGTTTTTACTGTCCACAGTTGTAATTTTTTTGAATGTGTGATAGAGTAAATCGATTTATTTCATCTTAAGATCGGCGAAGAGGAAGCTCAGGGGCTATTTTATTATTTGTTTATAGACTATCAAACTAAGCCGAAAATTAAATAATGAGATTTTTATGTGTCGTATTATCATCGCTATGATTTTGTAATTTCGAAATTACCTCGCCAATGACGTCACTAGTTGTCGTCGGTGAGTTGTCTTGACTGGTGAGTTGGCTTCACGGACACCGGAAATCTAAAACAACACTCTAGCATTGGTTGATTCGGAAGAAGAACCTGTGACGTAACTCAAAGTGTTTCATAAAAAAAAAAAATGCGCTTCCGAGAAACTTCGTCGTACAATTAAATGTAACATTTTTATATCTAGTTTTCTGTAGCACTGAATTTCCTCATTCTACAGGTAAAATTTTAAGAGAGATCAGAAAATATTTCAAAATAGCGCCTTGTGGTCAAGTGGTTAGCAAGTTTGATTTCCATGCAGGAGGCCTCGGGTTCGATTTTCGATTAGGTCAATATAAAATATGCATTAAAAAAATGTGTTTTATTGACTGGCACCAGGGTGGTATTCTAGATTTTCTCTACCCGCTTCTTCTTCTTTCTGTGCCATATCAGGTCTCCCCGACGTTGGCGATCACTCTAGAGGATTCTGGTCCTGCGCCAACTGGAACAGCGCCTCGACCCCGCGCACTCCCGTCCAGTCGCGGATGTTTCTCAGCCAGGCCATCTGTCGCCTTCTAACCCCACGCTTTCCCTCGATCTTTCCCATCATAATAATCTGTAGAAGCATATATTTGCTTCCGCGCATGATATGGCCCAGATATGCGAGTTTTCTCTGTTTTATTGAGGACAGTAGTTCTTTTTCGGCACTGGCTCGTCTCAACATCTCCACGTTGGTCACTAAATCTGTCCACGGGATTTTCAGCATTCTCCGGTGAAGCCACATTTCAAAAGCCTTTAATCGGTTCATGGAGTTCACCTTGAGAGTCCATGTTTCAACCCCGTAGAGCAGTATTGACCACACATAGCACTTGACCATCCTCTGTCTCAGTTTTAAATTAAGACTATCACTGCAGAAGAATGATTTCATGCCATTGAATGCTGATCGTGCTATTTATATTCTACATCTAATTTCCTTATCCGAATCCAGATCAGAAGTGATTTGACCCGCGATAGAGTGATTAATTTGAAGATTTTTTTTTTATGCGACGACACTTCGCTTCATATAATGGCCATACTGATGATTAAACGTTAATGGTGTATAAAACTGCTTCCAAAACGAAAATAAAACTTATACGGTTTGGTCAATTCAACCTAATTAAAAGTGTTTTGAGTAATGTTTAAGGTTGCAATAATGTTCTAAATGAAAATCATCATGTTTGATTTCACGTGTTCATATTGTTTGACGTTTGATCATTAGTGTGGCCATATGAAGCAAAAATTTGCTGCATGGAAAAAAATATATCCCCAAATTAAACAGTCTCTAGGGGATAGAGAAGATTCATAATTGCACCCCTGGGATGATATTCCAAATGCTAAAATACAAAAACACGAGAAACATACAAAATACACGAGAAAAACTGTTTTATCGTGCCGCGAGAGCGGTTCATAATGTAAAATCTGTGCTGTAAGACATCTTGCCTTTAAAAAAAATATGTTTTTTTAAAAATAGGATTTGCTTATTTTTGCTTTGCTCATTATGTACAAGGCTTATATTAACTGCAGAAGGTATGTCCCTTTTAATTACTCTGACTATAGTGTGAGGATCTGGTAGGATAATCGGCCGTGGCCTTGTTAAGGAACTTCTCCGCATTTGCTTTAAGAAGAGGAAACATGAGAAGCGGGACTATTGAAAGGCATCAACAGACCTTCCGTTCCACTTTGAGAGCGGTCGGCATTCTGTGTCCTATTTTTATTCATTTCAACAATTACCTTTAGTATTTTACCATGTATAATATTACATCATGCGATAAGTCTTTATGACTTAATACTGTTACGATATCTTCTAGATCCTCATCCAGACTTTTACATCGCGCCTCTAGCTGCATTCGCTCTTACCTGAAAATGGGACAATGCGTCAAGAAATGAGGGACATCTTCTGGTTTCTCGTTATCACATGGACAGCTATTGATTTCTGAGAGCTTAAAACAATGAATATAGCTCATAAAACCTCCGTGGCCTGTGAGGGTTGCTTGCTGCGTTTTCCTTAAATCAAAGGCATGAAAGATTTTTGTAAAAAATATTTTAGTTACCTGACAACTTGCCTTCAAAATAACAAATGATTGAGATACATTGCGATTGGAATACCAATGTTGTGCACGCTATGAAGTATTGACTCATTGGCTGCAGGAATAGAGGTCGATTAAGTATTAATATTTTTTTGTGTCCGGAGGAATAAAGAATACAGCTAGGTACCTATATGTGTCCAATATAATAATACTGTGCACGTGTTCTCAACTCAATAGTAAAAAAAAAATAAGTAAAAAATCTGAAAAAAGTCACCGAGTAAAGAAAGTCCGCCGCGTTGATACTGATTTAAACTACTATGCTTGATGTCCCGGGTTCGATTCCCGGCATGGTTGGCATGAAGTGTTTATTTATTATCGTTAAAACTTGCAAGTGGCGCATTGTGTTTATCAGTTTTCATGTGTATGTCCATACAGTATTTCGATTATAATGAAAGCATCCACCCCTTTCCCGAAACTGTTCATAAAGACTTTTCTTTCTTCAGTTTCGCATATCAATATGAATTTAAAAAAAACTAATTAAGCGAAAACGTAATATTTCTGTACAATCAAACCGCAGAAATAACAAAACAAAGACACTTTAAAAGCTTTCATTGTACCCCTCACTGCAGTATTGTCAATTTGTGATCAATCAAATACACATGGTCAGCACAATCACCTTTTTCTAATTTTCCAGTATGACAGTGAAGGAATACAGATCCCGCGTCGGAAAGGAAGAAGAACGTAGTAATACAAACAAATCAAACAACGACACAAAACCCAAATACATATAGGAAACATTAGAATAATTTGCCCCATACAACATGCACTCAAGCAACAGAAAAAAAACAATACGTATCTATACCAAATCACATCAAAGTACTTCGATTAGTATATTATTATTATCTATGACATTGTTAAGTATTTTTGAAGATGTTGGGTTGTCAGGAGCTGGCCAGTGTAGAAGTGCCATATACTCCGAGGCATGTTTCTCGGCTCAATATCTGCGGCGTACTTATGCTAATATTAATATTATTTGGTATTGATATATATTATTTATACCTACACAAGACACAGCATTAAGCACCTGTCCTGCATTCCATTCAATTTAAGTTCCGGAACCTAATTTGTAGTTTGTAAATATGATGCAGCGTAAAAAAGCGCAAAATACAGCTTTGCATTTATGAAGAGCAGCTTACCCACCACATACCGCACACCGCATCTGAGGACATAAGTCTCCTTGGTGGTGCCTACATACACGGAAAATTTGCTCGTTGTCAAACGAGAAAAGCTGCCCGAAGGAGCTCTCTGAAATCTGGTAGCCTTAGCATCTTTGTGCTGAAAGAAAGTAATCTAGAAGTACATAATATGTACTTCATTGGATTGAGAAGAGAGGGAAGTGAATTCTTCACTGACTGGAATTAAATTGATTGGACATGATCAACCGAAATGATTACAAAACTTTTTAAAAGCCTTGAAATTCTTTTTAGAAGCCACCAGATCTGTATATCCGACAGGACCTATAACAGGGCCACGGATAGTAGCGAGAAGCTCCATTTATAAATAGCAAGAATAATCATCTCAATTTCCATATCAAAAATGATCAATATACGCTGCGGAATGCTGATGATGATGAAATCAATATAAATGCATACCAAATTGCATATCTAAAGTATTATAAAACGCATAATAATTTATCATCATCATCATTCCCTTTCCCCACCGAATGCTGCATGGTACACCAATCGCTGCGTATCTTAGGAATTTTTGTAACATGAATGTAAGATGATCAGCTTTACTACTAGGACTATGAAAAAAAACGTTCTAGTATGAAAATACTCAATTAAATTAATATTTACGAAATAATTCGGATTTACAAAATTATGCTGTAATTGTACATTACAATTTAATCATTTTACTTAAGTAAAGCATGTCTCTCTAGTTTGTCCCGAGCGCTTATTACTGCTTGTATAAAATGAAGATTAAATTTAAAGAGACGTCAGGTGGAACCCGAGTTGGATATGACAATGCAATACCCGAATAGTCTAATATAAACTGCCACTGGCGGGGTCAGGAGCGGTCATGGTAGTCTCCCCGTGAATCAATAGTGGCGCCCCCCTGTTGCCTGTATTCTGTACCCGAACTGCAGGAGAGGGGGATGATGCAGATCGGGGTAGGTACTCCACCACCCCCCTAGACGGTGCAACGGCCAGGAGTTACCAACACAGACGAATATCTATCTGAACGTGGTGTGCGTTTCGCTGATGCTAAAATACGTGTATTCTCTTATCATCATCATCCCCTTTCTGCACTCAGTGGTGCATAGGACGCTGCATTAGTAAACCAAATGCAGCATAGTTCGATTATCGATTGCATTAAGGTAAGATGATCAGTCTTACGCTTCAGACTCTAGTCCAGGGCCCGTATTACAATAATAAATTAACATTTATCTAACTAACTAACTAACTAACCATCACGCCATTTCCCCGGAGGGGTAGGCAGAGAGGATAGAACGCCACACCACTCTGTCCTGGCACACTTCCTTTGCTTCCTTCACATTCATACATCTTCTCATGCACGCACGTCGATTATTCCGACTTTTCACATGACCACTTTCAAGAATTTGTTGTACTTGATCATGCCATGTCTTTCTCGGCCTTCCTCGACTTCTACAACCAGACACATTCGCATCATAAATCTTTTTAGCCGTTCTTTCATCATTTATCTACAAATTAAAATTGAGTTATCTGTATGAGATATCAAAGAGTTATACATATTTTGTTCAATTACAGATTACCGACGAAGATACTTGAATTTTTCATACAAATATACACATTTTCGTACATGTATAAATATCGATTTTACTTTATAATTGCGGCCCAAAAACAATGAAATATGAAGTTTTAAAAAACTTTTTAAATCAATATTTCACGTCCATTCTACCACGAATCGAACCTTGGACCTCAAGAATGGTAGGATAACACGTCAACCACTGCACTACGGGGCGGACTTATCTCCACTCGATTTTCTTGTTTAGGATTTTGACCTAAAACCAGCCATCGAGTGGAAAACACTCGTCCAGGATTTTAGTTCTATTCTATACATAGAACTATAATTATGATTGACTCGCCTGGCAGGACACAGAGAAAAAGTTGCGTTATACCTATCTACTTTTATAAGATTTTTTCATTCATATAATATTAGTGTTTCACTATATTCTTGTTTACATTTTGATTTGCTATTATAGAAAAAATCTTTTAGGTGCATAGGTAGAAGATGTAAAATGCAATTTCGAGATTATTGCAGTAATTGATTCTCGCAAATAAAAAAATACACATTATGTAAATTGAATTGACATTGTCTTAAAATGTTTCTATACATGGCTTACAAACCAAAATAGTGTGCCCTTAAATTCAGTGGAAAGATAAGTATGAATATCACTTTTTTAGGCACACTGATTTATATCACCGGATTCGTCTCGATGAGATCTGCAATCCGGTAGCCGTGTCACTTATACCATCTTTAGAAATTGAGTAATGGTTAAAAACTTTTAATATGTCAAACACACCCTGTTTCGCCGTCTATGTTTTACATGCTAAAATGTGATATGTCAAACATATCTTATTTCGTCAACCTTTACTATATTACTAAAGATGGTATGTCGTATCTGTTGAAAGATGGCTAAATATGGTAGGTCAAACATATCTTGTTTTGCCGTCATTGTTCCAGATGGCTAAAAATGATATATAATATCTTCAGCCTTTTGTGTAAACACGCTATGGTGAAAAAAATCCCCGTGAAACAAATGTTTAATCCGTCTACTGACACTACAATTACGCTTGTAAATAAAATTTATGTTTTTTAGAGCCCATCAAACTTTAAAAGTGTTCTCTTTCAAAATTCGTAAAAAAGTGACATTATTTAGCCATTTTTTTTATTGAATTATACCTACATAAATTGAAAAAACAAAGAAAATAATTTTAAAACCGTCTTTTTGCGCTGGAGATATTCATTCCCCAAGTAAATATGAATTTCAAAAACCATTCTGCATACCTATATATTTAACAGAATTACAGATTATAATGCCTTTAGGCTTCGATTCCTGGCGGGTGGATGTAAAATATTGCTTGGAAAGGTGATTCTACTCTGTAATATTAAATTTCATTGAGCCATCTTCGGGGTGAACTCTTCAGGGTGAAACCTAGTCACATTTTCAATACCGACGATGTTGTCGCTTGTACATATCAATGAAATTTATAAAAAAACAAACACAATGAATGACAAATGGTAGAATAACCCTGATATGAAGGATAAGTTAAAACAGTACCTATGCAGTTTTATTTACAATACAAGCCACGATATTTCCACTAGATTAACAAGGAAAACATCTCCTTCTCACGAGTAAAAAGATCAATTCTATTAAGTCTCCGCTACTTACACGTATAAGGGCAGTAAATAACACGTTTCTTAATTCTTAAACAATTTGCACAGCCTAGTTTTTCGGTCAAACTTTCCACTGTGCCTGTGGTGAAAACACAAAAATGAGGGCTAAAAATGTATACAAAATTATACAGTGGAGTTACGTTGGTGTGACGTAATTCGTATGGTGATTACATAGTATGATACATTCACAGGAAAAAAGTATGTTAAGTACATTCACTACTGGACTACTGTACACGTGCGAACTACGAGCCCGCTGCGTGATTGGCCCATTTGACACCATGGCTCAAATCTACACTGATATTAATTGATATTCATTGTAATATAATTTAATTACATATTTTTATATTTATTTATTTAATGCCAGGCAAACGCAATAACCAGTAAAAAAATAGGTCGACTAATCTCCATTCGATTTATTTTTGCATTAATTTTTACCCGAGAGCAGTCGCTGCATACATTTTAAATAAATACAAAATATTAATCCACCTTAATTTTACTGTGCCGCGAGGACTTGGACGATACAAATGAAATGGGTTATTTTCTATCGGATACCATGGGGCTGGTTTTTTTATTTGAAAGTTCTAGTAATAATGAACAGACTTTTAAAAACATATTTTTTGTAGATATTGTTTTGAGTTCTCTCTATCGTTTTTTAGTGAAACAAAAACTGCTCCTCATTTTTTTTTCTGTAACTATATTAACACTTTAATCAATATTCAGAAATTTCAGTATTCTCGAAACATAAAAAGCCAAAAATTGAAAAATAAAATGAAAAGATATTTATCTGTTTCTAAAAAACTGTTACATTTTTTCAACATATAAAAAAAAACCCTTTATCGTAAGCCAGTTAAGTTCCCGGAAAAGAAAGTTGAGTGAAGACTAGTCGGCTTCATGGGATACTGGTTATTGCGTAAAATATTTTATTGTAAAATAATAGTTTTAATACAATTAATATCATAAATATATGTCCGTCTCGTGGTCTCATAGTCAGTGCATTTGCCTACCATGCAAGAGGTCTCGGGTTAGATTCCAGACATGGTTAAAATGAAATCATTTTTTAAAATACTGTTTTCACACTAGAATATTTTGAATTAAGAATACTTAATCATCATCGCATCAAACCAAAGATGACTAAACTACTCATAAATGCGTAGTTTTACGTTTTCACAATTAGTTCTTTTATAGCGTCGCTCAATACGCAACTCCCAATTTGAATTCAACCATGTCGTGTTGTGTCGTTTTAAAGTGTAGAAATCCTGCTGGGATGAAAACAAACGGGATCGGATCACATTTCATGTGTAAGTAGCAGATTCACAAATCATATTACTAAAGAATTTAATTATTTTGCCAAATGTCGCATTGTCCAAGAAAACAAAATTGTCATTTTGTTAGTATTGCCAGGGTAGCCAAATTTTTTACGCTACTTTGCTCATCTAATGAGGGAATTAATGAAAATTGGACCCCTTGGATTAAACAACGCTGTGGTTGACATTTGACCGACATTATCTTTAAAAAAGAATGGTCTAATCAAATATTTTGCAACAAGGCATAAAAATATTCGCCTTGAGAAAAATAAAATTTGTTTAATTTTTTAAGTTAAAAAATCTTTAATTCTATTACTCTTATTAAATGACCCTTAACTTATCTCCTCTGTTGTGTCAGTCAATGTTTCCGCGTGTACAATAAAGTTTTAGAGAAATTAACAAATTGCTTTATTTTATATGTAATTATGTTTTATTTGTGTTTTGATAATATTGTTCGCGATCTGGCAACATTACGCGTGGTAAATTCTTGCATGTCTCGCAATTAAATCAACATGAAAAACCCACTATACACCTTCACCATAGTTTTTGCACAAAAATACATCACCAAAACGACATACATTTTAATAAGCAACTCTTACATGCGCTGATTAGGTTATGAAAATATTTTATGTTGCGGGAGAAATAGTTGGAAAAAGAGGGAAGCGATGAAGGGAAAGGCGTGAGTTTAATAGGTATAGGGTGACCATTACAATGGAACAGCGTGTAATGGGTTTTATTGAAAGGTTGTTTGATTATTGATCAAAGGAACATTATTTTTTAAAGCTTTCCTTATGTAAAAATATTGCAGTATTATTTACTTTTAAATATTTATTATTTGTATGTAAGATTTCAACTCATGTATCTTTATTAAAGTCATGATTAAAATTGAGTAGGTGATTTGCGAATTCAGAGAAATTGATATTGTGAAGATACCTCATTGTGTTTTTTAACACGAATATCAACATTTTTTAATGTTTTTCCCTATGTAAACTGAAGGACAAGAATTACATTTTAATTGGTAAACAACTAAATTATTAAATAAACTCTTTACTTCTTTATTATAAAGCTATAATTCACCAATATGTTTAGTGTATTTATGTTCATTTTTATGAAAGCATTTGTACCGTGTACACTAGTTAAAATATTTAAAAAAATTGATTGTTGTATAAAAATCAGGCTGGATATTATTTGTTAAATTAGGTAATAATAAATATGGGTATAGACAAATATTTAATGACATTACTAAATTATTCGACCACAAAGTTAATGTTATAAAATTACAACAGATATGGAGAACACTTTAGAGATGGTAATATGGAAGTCTAGGCATTTACAAGGCTTATGACCTGTCATTGGAAACTTTACACACTGTGTAACATTCACCATTTTGATTATGTTTGAACATCCATATTTCTTTAATTCTTCCATCTGTTGATTTTAGTGAAGTTAAAGAGCTGAAACCTTTATTGTTGTGAAGAGATTCGTCTGATCGAATTATTTTACATACTAGGCAACGCCTGATAAAAGTTTTCCAATTTTTTAACTTCTTCTTGGCCCAGTAATTTATGTTATAGCTTAATTTAAAGATAATTTTTTTAAAGTGTATTTTCGCAATAAAAATTATATGTAAATTTATGTAAAGAAAAATAAACAAATAAAATAAAAAGTTGGTTTTATTACAATATTTTGAGTTTGTCCAAATGTTTGTAGACAAAAGATTGGATTTCACCCCCTAGGGCAAGGGTCGTTAACCTTTTTATGCCTACCGCCTACTTTTACTAATTTTTCATTCTTAAAATTATTTCTATGCAGTATATGGGAGAAAAAAAAAGAATTTAGGAGATTTAAAAAAGCAAGTTTTTAAAACCAATATTTTATTATAAAAAAAAGAGTGCGTATACATATATTAAAAAAATACAAGAAATTTCAAAAATCAAATTTAAAAACTTATGGAAGCCTTGAGCCTGATGCTGTGTGACTAAATATTTTATGTATGGTTCAATTTTCGTTAAAAACAAACGAACGTCTCCTCTTTCAGTGATTTTCAGACGATTTCTTTGTTTTGTTAAGATGTTATTCAACACACTGAAACCTGATTCAACAATATAAGATGTGGAAAAAGGTATTAAAATATATTTCATTGCTTCCCACATTTTTGGATAAAAACCAGGCAATTTTTATTTTGCCAAAGTTTTTGGCTTCTGGAAATATTGAAAATATTTTTGCTCTCCTGGTCATATTTCAGTTCCAACAACTCTTCTTGATAAATTATATCGACCTCATCCAAATTAACGGTGAAAGGATTTATCATGCAATTATATATCTTTAAATTTAATATGTTTTCAAATCTTATTTTCATATCAATTTTAAGTTTGCTGATATGGTTAAATCTTTCGATGTCTTCTGGTTATATATATTATTTTATAAATAAATTGAAATAGGCACTCAGCTATGTCCACAGGTCATTCTCCATAGCCAAAGTTAATCCGATTACAATGTGTTTAGTCCATTGGTGAAGCTATGGTGAAAAACAAAAATTGTGAAGCAAAATTTTCAAAGTTTTTAGGGTAAAATCGCCCACCGCCCACCAAGGAAAGCTTTACCGCCCACTAGTGGGCGGTACGGACCCGGTTGACCAAGAGAATCGTTAAGATTGACAAATTGCAACACTTTAGAGAATGGAATTTGGAACTCAAAGCATTTACAGGACTTATGACCTGTCATTTAAAAATGATTTTTTTTTGTTTTATTTTTCCATACATATATTTACATACAATTTAAATTACAAAAATATACTTTTGAAAAATACGTCTTAAAATTAAGCTATAACATAAACTGGAAAAAATGCCCTCAAAGACTTCAGCGTCTGAGCGTGGCCATTCCTTTTTTAATTATTAATAACATTATAGCATATAAATATGGAATGAAATGACCATGAAAAGAAAAGAAACGAAAAAAACAAATAGGATTCATTTGCAGTATGTATTTTTTATTTTATTTTTTTAAAGGTGTCTATCTGTTCCTTCTATGCTAATCCAAGACCTCAAACCTATTTTAAACTGTACCAGCGATTTAATTTTTTGTAATTCCTTAGTGAGAAGATTGAAGAATCTTGGACCAACATGTAAGGAGGGCCTCTGTGCGAACTTAGTTCTGCATCCTGGAACTGACAGTATACTATCGGATCTATTGCTAAAACGATTAAAATAATCTTTAAATAATTCCCTTTTTAAGTGAACATATTTCGGGCACTGGAATAAGTATATTTTTTTAAAACTACTAGCTTTCTAACCACTTTACACACTGTGTAAAATTCACCATATTTCTTATGTTTGAACATCCATATTTCTTTAATTCTTTCATCTGCAGATTTCAGTGAAGATAAGGGGCTGAAACCTTTATTGTTGTGATGATTATATAACAGAAAACTGCGTTAGCCACGCCCCTAATACGTCACGATTCAATTAAATTTTGAACTTTGTTTGGGACCATTTAAATGTAAATAGAACGTCGTCACAATTGTCAACGTCGAACATGTCGCGTTTTTGTAGAGATGTATTTTTTAACAATTTGATTTCAAAAGCTATGCATTTAAACATTTGTCCACAATACCCATATTGATTTTTAAAATACATTAATTTTTCTAAATCCGTTTCACATATTTTTATCAGTATTCGTAGTATGTGATATTTCCCTCTTATAATAATTCTACTTTTAATTTTATTTTATTTGGGAAACCAACAGTTCTACATACATATTTAACCCTCTTTAAATAGTACAAAGATTAATTAATAAAGTAATTTTAAAGAAACCCTCAACATTCAATAGGGAGAGTCCTTATAACATATTAAAGGTTCATACAGTAGACACTCTTTATAAAATAAATTCCATTATACAAATTTACAAAGAAGAAAAAATAAAAGAATTTGAGATGAATAAGTCACTCGGATACCAAAATAATATTGAAATTCCTAACTTCCACACAAGTCATGGTCAAAATAGCTTTGTCTTCAAAGGTGTAAAAAATAATAATAATCTTCCCAATGAACTAAAAACCATTAACAATTGAACACGTGTAAAACTGCATTAAATATTAATTAGAATGAATGCATTTTTTTTTCTTCATATATTCTATGTTTTTTTTTCTCATATAATCGTATATTCAAAATTATATAAACTCTTATAAATAAACAACTACAACAGTGTAAGTCACTCTCCAAGCACAAGAGTTTTTTTCTTTTTTTGGAGAGTTACAGTGATAACATTTACTAGATGTATAAAAGTAGATCTGTATAGAATTTAAAAAAACAAGTACCTTTTATGAAATTTATTAAAAAAATATATATATTTAAAAAAAACAGATATATTGTATAAACTCAGAACCAAAAACAGATTTCCACAAATTCTACATATTGGCAAAGAAAATATAATACAAATATATAGTTTATGCATATAAAAATTATGCTGTAACTTATACGTTCAATTAATTAAAACTTAAGTACCTAAAATTATCCAACGACCTTCTGTCCATTTAATCTTCAAATAAGTTTGGAAATGCCCTAACAAGGCGAAACGATTTCCGAAATTTTTTGTTTTTGTGTTTAAAAATAAAGTAAATGATTTTAAGTAGACTCAAATCAGTGTTTGATTTTAATATTAATATTACCTGGAATATGTCCATATACGTACAACTTACTTATTTTCTCAAACTGAATGGTTTGTGTAGGTAGGAATAAATTACTTTAAGGCAATATCTCCGCTTTTATATGTATATAAAGTGTTAAATAAATGAATAATTTAATGCAACTGGTATTAAGAAATCCTCTAATAAAAAATAATAAAGAGTACTCATTGATATACTCATAAATACACTAATTAATACGAAGCGTTTACCCTAAATTTCAAGATTATTCGAGAAATTGTTTTGGGAAGGACAAAGAGATAAGAACAAAGCGTCCCTTAAATACCGGTACTGTATTCTGAGAAGCAATCTAAATACTGAGAACCGATCTTCTATTTATAAGACCATTGTCCCGTCTAATTTATTTATTTATTATCTACCTACGCTCAGTGGGCTTTTTACATGACATAGAACAAACGTTAATATCTAATAAACAACATGTAAGTTATTAATTTAAAAATACTTGGTACACTTCCACTTATTTATTTGACCAATTAGCGCTTTCACCCTCTAATGGGCATCTTCAGACTGGTGAATATTATACAGTGTAAGAATAATTTATATAAAACTAAATATTATCTTAAGTGTAGGTACATTAAAAAAATAAGTTGAAAAATATACAATACCCAATATTTCAATGGAACAGAGTGAGACAAATTATTGAAACATATGTTGGCGGTGTACTTTAAGAGAATATTATATTAAATGAAAAACATTTATTGTTTTATTACAGTGTACAGGGTCCAACTAAGGGGGCTAATAAGGGTGAGTTTTTGAATTCTATCTGCTTATTTATTAAAATTCTATCGCTATTATTTTTTATCCTATTTATTTCTAAAATTTGAAATTTATCTAACTTTTGACCTTCATGTCCTAAATGTAAAATTTTTGTGTTTTTTGATTTGTCAAAATTATGTTTTAATTAATTTAAATGTGATACATAGTTTGAAATATCGTTATTTAAGTTATTACATCATTACAATGAAATTCCACCAAGAATTGTCAATAAATTATGTTAATAAATTAATAAACAACAATTAAAAAACATTAAAAGACTTTATTTTTTAAAAATGTAAGTTATTAATTGTCAATTTTTGATGGGATTTCATTGTAATGGCATAATAATGTTACCAATTAAAAATACTTAGATTACTTCCACTTATTTATTTGACCGATTAGCGCTTTCACCCTCTAATAGGCACCTTCAGATTGGTCTGAAGTCTGAACCATTTTTACTAATAATATTTCAACAAAATTATTAATCATGATAACACGAAAGTATTGCAAGTAACGTTAAATTAATCTAATTATCAACATCGATCTATAATACATTTCTATTAGATCCAACTCAATACGAAGCTTATGCACCATGGATTCGGGATACGTGACATATTTTTTTATACAGCTAATTAATATATTATTTATATCGTTAAATGATCATGAGAAGTAGTGGCAATTTAATACCATTGATAATTAATTATGTCACTCATGTGAAGCCTCTGAGGAGTAATGGTTAAGACACTTTCCCTTACGAACGGGCGCGTCACGTCAATAAAGGAGACCGTCATTTTCTTTTCTTAATTCTATTTCCCTTGTTATGTAACTCTCCAGGTGTCCTTTATCTCCAGTCTTTTCTTCCTTACTTCCGGACTAATCCCTACTAATTTTTTTTTTCAGGATGACCTTTACACGAAAGGTTTTAACCGCATATCTGGAATGGTATCCCACCTGCTGACAAGCCTCAAAATAGAGGCTTAGCGGATTATTCCTTTGTTTAAAAATAAAAAAAATTAGGATAACTTAGTTTTGGTAGGTGCTCTAGTTGGTAAACATTTTACGTAGGGAAAAATGAACGAAATAGCCCGAAAAAAAATATGCTGAAGGAAAATGCGGTGTTGAAAGAAGACGCATCAATTTGCTGGTTCCACTGTACCTCGAAATAATTTTTAAAGCGAATGCAGGCAACATTAAAATTCCAATAATTTTAACCACTCTCCATTATGGAAGATTAAGATTATTATTTCATAAACAACTTATTTATTTCTACAGCCAAAATACAGTTTTAAAAGCCGATATTTAAAAATCCAAATATTATGCTATTTCAATATTTTTGCGGACTTTACATTTACAGTGCGCGCCCGGGCGTTTAAGCTTTTGTGTCCAAATATTACATTATTCGAACAATTCAGAATATTCCGAAGGGTTAAAGTAAAATAAACAACCCTCTTTTCCTTTGAAATTCTTCGTAGATATAATATGTATGTGTATGTACATAAGTGGACCTTGGTACTAGACACATAGAGCCTGCCTTAGCTAGGTAATAATTATTTATTTAACATTTTCTTTAGTTGTTTGTATGGTATATTTGTATTCTTAAGACTGCCTTTCAAATGAATAAGTCGAAATAATTCAATTCAATTTTACAAAATTCATAAGGCTAAATACAAGAAGAAGTAGGTAGTTACCAGAACAACATTTTCCCCCTTAAAATCCCTTTTTCTTTTACGTGTGTTTTAAACCTTAGAGAAATAATACGCCACTGGCATCAGCCGGTGTATATGGCCCCGTATTAATGGACAACTGTGAAGTTAGCTACAGTTTACAGCAATACAACGGGCCGTATGTATTCAGGTCGAGAATTGCAGGCGCAAACCGAAACTTCAGAGGGCATCTTTTTAGCGGGAGCGAATTATTACAAGTTTTAAACTATGACCTAAATAAAATAGATCGTTTTAGTGTTGTGAGAGAAGGGAATATGGAAGTTTAGGCAATTACAGGGCTTAAGACCTATTCCTGACCGGTTTGAGAGTACACTTTATACACTAAAATATTGTCATTGCCAATTATTGTTGTGCTTGCCAACCGCCGGCTAAATGCAGTGAATAGCATGATAAATAACTAATAAATAAACAAACATAGCAGTTTTGGAATATTTTCCATATTTACACCGGTGAAATTCAAATATGTGGTTGCGCAGCCGGATTATACGTCGCGAAACGGTATTCACGGATGTTCCATTGTGATTGCGAATACGATAATTAACCATGGTGAAAAATTGTTATCGCGTCGCTTATTAGCACGTTGATGGTTATTTGTGCTCAATCACAAATGTTTATCACGTCGATTCAAAGTTCTTAACAAACACGTCGTATCGTTTATCGCATCGGTACAGTAGCCCATCAACTTTAGTACATAATTGGTTCCTGAAAATGTTGTATTTTAAAATATTTATTTACCCATAACACATTAAAAACATTTACATTGCGTTATTAGTTTGATGAGGCGTACTTTCCCTTTGACTATTTATAAATTTGTGAAGAGTTAGTTCAATACCATTATTTTCTTTCCTTTTTCTGATAGAGTTTTATAACACGCTGTGTCTTTATCAATCGCCCTACGTACTTGGGATATACGTTCTCTATTGGGAATACATACTTAGATGATATTAAAAAAACTCAATACGGTTAAAGGCTTTATTTATATTTTTTAAAGTCAAAGTCTTTAGGATTTTATCTGCTTCTTCTTCTTCACTTTCATTGTGTATTTAATTGACCAGTATCAAGAATGAAATCTTCATATGACAGAAGCGCTGCGTGAGATTCAATCAACTCTTAAATATTTACAGAGCAATATTTTTCTTTAATGAAACGAACAAAGATAATAAAAAATACAGTCAGGAAAACAATATATTTAAGAAAGAAGTAAAAAAATACATTCATAATTCTTCTTTATGTAACACTAATTGAAAATATCGTTTGTATCTTTTTTGTAATTAATTTATGTTATTCTTAAAATATTATTGATTACAATAAAATAATATATTGTAAGACGTCACTCCCCATTATGTACACAAGAATCGTTTATTTCTTTTACGTAATGGGAAACGTTGATGTAAATATATGTATTTGATTAATGTAAAAAATTGTATTTAGTTGTAAAATTGTATTTTTACTTGTTATTAATAAAAAAATATCGTTGTTGACGTCCAAGTTTAGTTCTTTCATAAGGCTAACTATTTCATTTGTGATACTTTCCAGAGTTTCTAAAGAGTTTGCAAAATCATTCATTCATTCGTTGGAATATTGTGATGAACCTTTAATTGTCGACTCTTTTATTTCAGCCCGCAAGTCTCCAATATTGCTTATTACGTTCCATATACTACAGTTCTTCTAAAATTCTGTTAATGTAGGCACACTTTTTCCTGTCGTTTTCCTCGATGGCCTGACTAATTATTTTCCACGTATAGTGTCGTTTAAACGTAGCTAGCAATATTTGACTGCGGGGGCAACTGCACCGAAGCGAACAATTTTTGCACTCATATTTTTTGCAAAATACATTTTTATTTTATGTGTCCGAAATACCGAATTGTGCAAGTGGAATGTGTGAAAGTCGAGGCCCGCCTATAATAACCGATAAGTGCGGCCATTGTGATTGAGCTGTGGGATGCAGCAACCCCTGCGACGCCGACGCTTTGCATAACATTTATTTATTTGTATTTTATTTTAATTTTACAAAACGCCTTTTATTATCAATATTCAAAGCATCAACATTATGTCAAAAATTTAATGAAATGTTGGTAGATAATTTATTATAACCACTAACCGACTTTTCTATATATGTAGGAATTAGGTTGTTGAGGGTTGGAGCTCCTACCCCAGTTAGAGATTGACAGAAGACGCGAGCTTGCTGTTAATGAATATTTATCATTTAAATTTATTACAACAGAGAGGGAAAACATTTTTGAGAAGGGAATATGGAAGTCTAGGCATTTACAGGGCTTATGACCTGTCATTGGCTGGTTTAAGTGGCCACTTTACACACTGTGTAACATTCAACATTCTGCCCATGTTTGAACATCCACATTTCCTCAACTCTTCCATCTGTTGACTTTTGTTTTCCTCTCTGTTGAAATAAATTTATGTATGAACAACTCCCTAGGAAGGATATCCAGCCAGTCTGCAAGCATTTAGACATAATAAAACATTGTTGAGTACTTATTACATGACAAATAAATAATGCATCATGTCGCCTGAGTGTTATGGCAATGAGGAGTTGAACTGGCTGCTCTCTACATGCTGTTCGGGTTGCCTGTTTGGGCTAACTGGCTAGTATATTGTGTTGGATCCATTATAAAATGATGACTTGCTTCATCGGTCGTCGCTCCATATTTCAGGTGAAATGATTGAGCACGTGTGTGTGTCATCGATCATGGACTATAAACCACACATATCTACTGGTTTCTAGACGTTTCCGTCTCTTCGTCAGGAGACTAATTACACCAACATGCGATTCCCAAACACTTCAGCATAATACCGGTTGCACAAAAATATAAATCTACTGTGCTGATAGGTCACATGACGAGGTCGAGTTTCTGGAGTAAATATATATTGTCCATGAAATCCGCAGACACCACATTTCAAAAGCTTTCATTTTTATTCTTTTCAGATTCTCTCAGTGACTAAAGCTAGGGTTTCCTAAGACAGCGGTGCCCGTATCTTAACGGCCGTAGTGAACGGTGATGCGGTGGACAGCCGTCGTAGTGGTGACTAGAGAGTGGTTTTATTTTTTAACGGTGTTATCAACACCATTTTTATAGGAAACCACTCTCTAGTCACCGTTACGACGGCTGTCAATCGCATTAATGTTCATTACGGCCGTTAAAATACGGGCACCGCTGTCCTAGGAAACTCGAGCTTAACACTCCACGCCGTAAATGAACGCTGGGCAACAATAGGCTATATTGAAAGGTTATTTGATTATTATTAAAGAGACATTATTTTTAAAAGCCAACCTAATGTGAAATATTTCTGTCTTATTTATTTTTAATCCTTTATTGTTTGTGTGTAAGATTTCCCGTATCTGTATTAAATTATTATTCACTAGCATTTAATACTTTGTTTCTCTATATGAACACCCCTCTGGGCACAAAACCCGTGTCAAAGTATTCATTTACACTACAGCGTCTATAATTATGTTTTCATCATACCATCTTAGCTGGCATACCCAGAAAAATATAATTTGATGTAGAAGAAATTCACGGCTGATTTGTTCGCTTTTCTAAGCAAGTTCCGTAATTTAAAAATGTACGCGAGAGGTCAGGGATTGTGACAACTTAATTCGCCCAAGGGCCATGTCTTGTGCCTCGGGCCCTGGCTACTTCGAGTTTGGCTCACAATGACCCGGTTACTTATTCATAACGTCACATCACTCGTCCTGGGAGGAATAAAAAGTCAGCCGGAATTTATTACGGTTGACTTCGGGGACTACGGAGCATTGAATAACGAATGGAAATAAAAAAAAACTGTGGAAACAATTTACCAAAAAACAACTAGTATATGAAAATAACATTTGTCAATTACAAGTTGCTTTTTTTAGTCGTTACTTTTAAAAAAAGCATGTAAAATATTTTTTTTTTAAAACTCACTGTTATAAATGTGTATCTGTCTTGGGTGATCCCGTGCAAGTCGGATTCGTTCCGACGTTTTGATAATATTATATTATATTATATTTATTTTCTCTTGTTTGAAAGAAGAAACGAAAGAAGGCTGCTCTGGGATTACTCCGTGTGCATCCGCTGACAAAACAATTTCTTTTTAGACTAGTCACTGAGTCAACAAATAAAAGATTAATAAAAAAATCATATTATCATGTTGTTTTGCACTATTATTGTTGTATTTTTTACAAGTGGAATTATACGAAGTGTCTTTTAACGGGTACGCTTTTTTTCTTATGTTTTTTTTTGCATTGTTTTAACTTATATATAGAAAACTATAATTGGCCTATAATTTTGGTTTAATTGTAAATATTGTGTTTTTTCGGTACAATGGTGTTGTTTTCTTTAAGTAAATGAAACAAAATAAAAACAAAATATCAAATATAAGAAGCAACAAATTTACCAAATTTTAAAATCGCAAGCTTCAAAGAAGGAATGAAAATGATGTTGCAAAAGATACTGCATGCCTGCCATACGTACGGAATATTACCGACAGACAGTATAGCCAAAGCTCTTTAAAAAAAACAAATATTTTAACAATATTTGGGACTGTGGGAACAATAAATGACTATTTATTAAACCCGAAAGACAAGAACCCCGTGGAAACTGAAGCAGTTTAGAAAACTGAGCTGCCAAAGATGTAATAAAGTGTACATCATTAGACAAACAGGGCACACAGCAAAAAAATAAATTTAAGAAATTGTAAACTTGAGCCCCCTGAAAAATCTGCTGTTGCGGAAAACTTAATAGACATAGGATATATTTTCGCCTTCGAACCAAAGATTTTGCACAAACCTAAAAATTATAGTGTACGAATAATAAAAGAGGAGATTGAAATACACACACACCGTATCGCAGTACATCTTAATATTTTTTGTTACATGAAGGTAAGGTGATCAGTCTAACGATTCGAGTGCCAGTCCAGGGACTCCGAAATATTGAAGTTTAAAAACACATTTTATTTCAGTTATAATATGCGAATGAAATATTATTTGGCACACACAAATAGAAGTAAGGTTATTTTATATCATTTTTATTTTATTTTATTCAGAAAACATACAGTTATACAAAATAAGTATTAAAAACAACAATTTTTTAACATAAAAAGACCAATTAAGTTTTTATAAATTAAAAAGATATAAACATTAAATGTGACAAAAAAATTAAAAATAAATAAGAATTTTAAGTGAGAAAAGAATAATTGTTGACATTTGCGTTTTCCATGGAGGTAATAAATTAAAACACCGAATGTACACTCCGAGCCATCCACGCACACACATGAACGCACATATAAAACATACACAAACATATACATTACATGCGGCACATATACATAGCATAAACCACTCAAGATGCACATTCAGCAACTATCCCAAATAATCGACCCCATGAAGAAATTTTATGTACAGATGCAACGTGCAGTTAAAAATGTCTACATCAATACTGAGTCCGTTAAAATTTCTACAGGTACGTCTAATGAACGAATTCGAGGTATAATTGTTTTTACAAGTTGGTACATAAAAAAGGGAATTTAATCTAGTATAGCGAAGAGGACAACGGAAACCAATATTTTGTAAAAGATACGGCGAATCAACTATATTATTGAGAATTTTGAAAGGAAAAATTAAATCATATCTAAGGCGCCTTATGCAAGTAAGTTTAAAAAAAACGCAATTTATTCAATATATGCATTCTACAAAAAACTTCCAAAGAATATTTATTGAATGTAATTTGTAAATAACCACTTACCGTGATAAAATATTAGTAATATTTAAGGCATTAACTTCGTGGTCAAACATTTTACTAAATGTTATTAAATATTAAAAAATAATAATATTTTATCACGGTAAGTGGATATATACAAATATTTAATAAAATTTAGTAAAATGTTTGACTACAAAGTTAATGCTTTAAATATTAATAATATTTATTTGTAATATTTTTTATTCAATGTTGCCGCATATAAAAGAAGTATACTAAAGAGTTTTAAAACGCAATACAAATTGATGAAACGTCAGGAACTGAAACGTTAGGGGTCGAAGATCATAAATTAAAGATTTTTTAAAGATACCATTTAAAGGTTTCTTTTAACTTCTTATTTCGTTTGAAACCCATACAAAAAAAGGATTAGTTTTATTTATGACAGTAAGTAAATAAATGTCTTAATTTATTTTTATTTTTTCCCAAATTTATGGTATAAGTATCTTTTACATACTTTTTTATATATGTAAATATAATATGGTATTTCGCACATCAATAAGGTAGAAATACTATAGGCAAAAAAAATTACAGTTAGTAAATATAAATAAGCTTAAATTACAAAATATAGATAACGTCTAAGAAAATGGAAAAGAAAAAAGAACTACTTTGAAAAAGAGTGCAGTATTATAGTTACACTAAATAATCAGTAATATGATAGAAGTAGATAATAATAAGAGATTTATTATTTTTCTTTTTTTTTTGTTTAAAATAAATATTTGCGGTATCGTGATTTACCCAAATATTTAATTTTTAGGGCCATTTTTAACGAGTTGTAAATAACTCACTATTAGAAAATGGAAATAAAGTTGGAGTAGAGGGGGATTTGAACCAATAACAATTATATTACAGGCAGCAAACAGATGTTATTATGGCTTGTTTAACCACCTGGGATCCAAATTGCTTTCTAGGAAAACTAAGACCATTATTTACAAAACTCTCCTCACACCGGTCTATGCATATGGTGCCGAATGCTGGGATATGACCAAAAGAGATGAAAACATGGTATTAATATTTGAAAGAAAAACATTAAGGAAGATATTTGGTGCTGTCAACCAAAACGGAGTGTAGATTATATGGCTTAATAATAAATCAAAGGCACTGTATGGCGAACCAAACATTGCACAATTCATAAAAATAAAAATATTACAATGGTTTGGCCATGTGCATAGAATGAATGATAATCGTGCCCAATAAAATATTCTTTTTACCACCCCGGAAAGCAGACGAAACAAAGGCAGACTAAAATTAAAGTGGCTGGATAATGTGGAAAGTGACATTAGAGCAATTGGCCTGACGAACTGGAGAAGAGCCGTAGGGTGCAGGGAGAAATGAATACGTTGGAGGAGGAATGAAGACTTTTGGAGAAGAATTTTGGAGGAGGTCAGAGCATAATAAGAGAAAATACATTCTGTAATAAACGGTACTAACAAAAAAACATTCTAATAAAATAATAAAATAAATCTAATAAAAAAAATATTGATTCTATTTTATAGTAGTATTAAAATGTTTTAAAAGTAATTATTTTGGGATCCCAGTTCTTTTCTTCGTTGTTGTGAAAATTTCATAGGGGATGTGGCTTTAATACAACCTCTTCTAGATCTCAGACGCGAGGCCGTTGATTGGTGGTGCATAACAGGCCATAGAGGATGTTTAAGATCATGGGTTTGTTTGAACCTCTCTGCTTCTGCGGCTGTCCTTCATTGAATTTGTGATGGAGCGATTCTGATGATTGTGTGTAGTTTATCAACCCTGTCGGCTTAAGGCATTCTGCCATTTCGTTGACTGCTTTGTCCACCTGTTTGGAGGGGGCAGATTTTTGCTACAACGGATATACTTACACGAGCTTAGGGCTGAAGTTCAAATCACCAATAGCTTTGCTCCCCATGTAGTCTACGTAAGTTATATGAAAAAAAAACAATTGATGGTTCTCAGAGATCCGAAGCTTGAATCATTATTTAGTACGCAATTAAGATAATCAATATTTCAATATTTAAAAAAAATATTTGTAAAAAAAACAGCACGCAAAGGAAAACAAATGTATTCAGATTGTTTTATACGAAACCAATAATTAGTTCGCCTAAATTATTTAGATTTATTTTGAATCTTGAAGTGGGGCACATATACATATATTTTAATGTGTGCTCTAATAATAACAATGTGATATATTTAATTAAACATTTGTTTAACATATAACCACTTTTTAAGTGAACTAACCACTTTTTATTTTAATTTTATTTTATTTTTGCACCACAACAGGCCAGGAGGCCCAATTACAGTGGTGAATTAGATCACAGAACACCCAGGCTTGAGAAAAAAAAATCACATTGTAATTTTTGTGTTCTCACCGGGAATCGAACCCGGAACCTTCCGTGCGTGAGTCAAGTGTCTTGACCACTACACCACGGAGGACACACTTAAAGTATATTATTTATGGTTTTAAGAGTTAAACGTAGCATTCCATGGACAAAATGTAATTTCAAAATTGTCAACATTTTTACATAATATGCATTTTTATCGAACATTAAATAAAATTCTTTCGTTAGTTTTTCGTTGTTTTCAATATTTTTTTTATTAAATTAAAAGAAATATATATTTCCAGTCAAAAATAAAATATCTGACGATATTTAGATACAAATACTTCGAGAGCGCTTTTTACTTATTAATAAAGAGGTGTTATTTCTCTTGCATATATAATTTTGTAGCTAAAGAAAGGAAAATCCCACGTCAGATTTCCTATTTAACACGTAATTAACAACAATGGCGGGTTGTCGCGGAGTTGTGCGGCGTTCCGGGTTCGCCGTCATCTTACATAACTTTATTATTTAAATTGCGCTCCAGGCGGGTAGGAGAGAGGAAAATCATGTAAAATGAGATAAGGGATGGCTACTAGGGTAGGTACTCTGGCAAGAATAAAGGTGGCAGCAACTTTTACCTTTATAGTGTACGTTGAATAATATACTAATAATATTTATGAATAAGTCGTGAAAGGGAAAGTTTAAATCTACGGGTTGAGTAACCTAAACAATACAAACCTAAACTAAATTGGCAATGAGAAGCGTGGATATATTATGTCTTTTTGGTTTCTTCAGTTATTTTTTAAAGATGGCTTCTTGGTTTACCAACAGGCACCAACACATTAACATTGGCCAACTAAACATTCAAACGCAATGTTAGTACAATATTTTTGATATTTGTAAGTGGGTAGATAGTGTATGTATGTACAAACTACATAAAAACTAATTGTTAAATTATCAACGGTGAAAAATATTGTCCATAGAATTGAGAATAGTCCAGGAGGAGCGTAGAATCATACTTGAATACATCGGACTGTGTCCAAAAATCACCTCACTATGCCTCACTTTCACCGCGCCGCGTAATGTTGCACTATGGGAAAAAATATAATCATAACACAAATGTAAGGTAAAAAAAAAAGCAATCTCTTAATTTCTCTAAAATTTTATTGTGCACGTGGAAATTTTGATTGACACAACAGAGTAGATAAGTAAAGGGTCATTTAATAAGAATAATTGAATTAATGAACTTTAAACGTAAAATATAAAACAAATTTTATTTTACATAAAACGGATATTTTTATATCATGTTAATTAATATTTGATGTTTAAAGGAAAGTGTCGGTCAAATGTCCACTACAAAGTTGTTTATTAAAGATCCGAGGTCCAATTTTCATAAGTTCTCTCATTAGATGAGCAAAGTAGGGTGAAAAAATTTACTACCCTGGCAACACTAACGAAATGTCTATTTTGATTTTTTCGACAATCTGACTGTTGGAAAAATTATTAAACTTTTAAGTATTGTATTGGCTACTTACACATTCATTTGCTAATTACTCATGAAATGTGAATGAAGTTTTTGGCCACAGCAGGCTTATTCTGTCACGTATTCATTTCGTAAGTTCGTTCATCATCATGGTCTATGTCCATCTCATTCTAACGCAATCAAAACCATATTTCGTTCTCGTTCCCTCTCATACGATTCAAATAAATAAACGAAACGAATTAGTTACAGCATAAGGCCATAGTTTACACTTAGCGCTGCGAAAACGAATAAACGACGACGTTTATTACGAGCGAGTTCACGAAAACTACGCTTAATTTATTCCAAGGTGTATTGAAATTGTTAAAGAATGAACTACAATAAAAAGCATTTTCTGCGTACATTTAAAGAAAAAAAAAACGCGAGTCACGTGTACTCGTCAAGCAAACCGCTAGCAAGCAAAGTCAGCAAGCAAAGCCCAGTCCGCGCGTGTACACACGAGGGAGATGGGGTCGCGCGCGGTGGTGGCGGTAATAACTGTTTCGCGAAGATAGCCTGCCCATCTATCTCGGTAACGATGTTTCGGGACAATTTTTATCCTACAAATTGCCGTTTACACGCGGATAATAGTCGAGTCCCGGGACAAAACAATATTGTATTGTCTACGTGTAAATGGCCTTTATAACTACGTTCATTTGATATAAAGAATAAAGATGTCTCCCTGTTAGTGTTCCTCCTACAAATGGCTGTCGCGTTGTGTTCATAACATTATTTAGAGCGAGCCGCGCGGGCAGGTGTCCCCGTTTAGGTCCGTACTTCCTACACCAAACTTGAAACACAGTGCACATAGAATAGGGAATATCCCGTTGCTTCTCCTGGGAAATACTTGGGAACATTGTTTCCAAGGCTATTTTTACCTCAAAAGAAAATTGTTTCTCAGTCGGTGTCCACTAGTGATGCGAATAATCGACGAGCTAAATAAATAGTCTGAAAAAGAACCAGACTATGAGTTGATAACTACTCTAAGGTGAAAATCCCAAAAAAGGAAAATCGAGCAGAGAGACGTCCGCCTCGTAAGGTGGTGGTTCGTCAACCATGCTTGGGGTCCCAGGTTGACGTGACATACTCGTATTACACTGTCCCTGGACTTGGCATCTGGGCCACGATTATGAACGGCAATCTTCATTAGTATATATTCAATTATTCAATTCAATTAATTTATTTAATATAACATATTTAAAAAAATTTTTTTTTTTAAAGGAATAACCCGCTAAGCCTCTATTTTGGGGCTTGTCAGCAGGTGGGATAGAGGGGATATGGAAGAAGGTCATGAAAAATACACCACAACACCCAGACCAATTGAGAAAAAAAATCTTTCTTGGATTTTTTCTTGCAACTGGCGGGAATCGAACCCGCGACGCTAGTTTCACAGATAGCCGTCTAACCAACTGCGCCACGGCGCCTGTCATTACATTACAAACATATATTCAATACGTACATATTATAAAAAAGAAAAAAAATACATGAAAGAGACTCATGTCAAAGTAATGGGAGAATCCTGCTACGGAAAACCCCCTCGGTTACATGGAACAAATTAATATCCTGAGCGATGTTGTTCAGCATAGCGTTAGCCCTTCCAACAGGCATTAACATAGGCATGTTGGTCCTGTATAGCGGAATATGAAACAATCTATGCTGACGCTGTCTTAGGTAATTATCAGGAACGTAGTTATTTATTTATTAACGGACATTGTCCATGTAAACAATTTATAGGGTTTAAATATTACAATAAGAGAATAATTTAAAAAATTAAAAAAAGAAGAAAAGAAGCATTGACAAACATAAGGGACATCAAGACAAGATCTGGACTATTTATTTAGTGCTCGTTTAAATCGTTGTAAACTTAAACCAAAAAAGTCCAGATCTTATCTTGAGTTAACAATACGACAAAGACGGGTCATTGGAGAATTAAGGCCATAGTTGGTTCTATGCTGATTGATGAACAGTACTTCATTGTTTCTCAATCTACGAGTCGGAATATTGAATTTTACTTGTCCCAATAATGATGGAATCTCGATTTTACCATTTAGTATGCCGAACATATATACATATACATATACGCAATCAATATTAGTTCTACGTTTTTATAGACTAGAAATATTTAACATTGACTCTATTTTAGCATAAGAATAATTACCTCTCTCTAGTCCAAGCATCCACGCTACTTTTCGAAGCATGCGATGTTGGACTGATTCAATGTGATTTATGCGATTGACATAGAATGGAGAACAGACCACGGAGGCATATTCAAGAAGAGGGCGAACAGTTGAGCAATAAAGAGTTTCAATTGTACGAACATTAGTAAAATCAGAGGATATTCTGTTAATGAAGCCAAGTAATTTCAGCGATTTATTTACTGTATTATCTATATGCTCGTTGAATGTTAATTACAAACCAATGCTCATCATAATCTCAGAATTATCGATCACGCCGCGCAACAATCCATAAAAATGTATAGTCACATACACATTCCTTCTGGTCTCTAAACTGTTGTGGCCAAGCATACCCTGGGGAAACTCGGTCGGGTAGAGCCAAGGATAATACTGAGACGGTATAAATCAATTTTGATATTTTTGTACGAAAGTGTGTATATTTGTACGAAGATTCAAAGTGTCTCCGTCGGTAACCGGTAATTAAATATGTTTAAAAAAATATTGTAAACATATCAATTTTTTTATACAGAAAACTTAATTTTACTTAGTAGATAAAATTGAAGATACATTTTAACTTCCCATCAGAATACGTACCCTGAAGCGTAAAACTGATCGCTTTCTTGTTGATCGAGATAAACTGTATTTGATTTATATCCGCTATCGGGTGTACATAAGGTTTTAATGAACTAAATGGGTTTTAATGGATTAAAAAACAAATGACCAATAATGTTTTGAGTAGGTCCAAATGTTTGCAGACAGGCTGGATTTCTTCCCTTAGGATTTTTTTAGATCTAAAATTGAGGGTCCTATTTGCAAACCCGGCAAAGTCCATCTTTCTTTATTTTGAGCAAATCACAAAAAACTGATACAATACTTAAGTTCAACTTTTTATAAACTTATTTTTTAAATTATATTCAGTAAATATTTAATACTTAAGCAGTGAAGACATAAGCATGATTATGTCAAGAAACAGAAGTGAAATATGAAATTTAATTTTATACATTCCAACTTTGCAATACTCAAGTATGGGTTGCCATGTTTGCAACACACCCGATAATTCAAAAGTCAAGTTCTTAAAAATAAAACCGTATTTTTAACTGACAATGCTATAACTATTGAAAAAAAATGTATTCTGAATAATTTCAATTAATATCTTACTTTTTTTAGATTTTGGATTTTGCCGGGTTTGCAAGTAGTACCCTCATTTGTCAACTTTTCTGAAGTAAAAGAGCTGAAATCTTTATTTTGTGGATGCGCTTCATCCGGCTGAACCAATTCACCTACTAGGCAACGCCTAATAAAACAATTTTCCAATTTTTATACTTCTTCTTACACCAGTTTGTTAATTCAACAACATTTGGACATACTCGAAACGTTGTTGAATCAACTAACTAATATAAGAAGTACAAAATTGGAAAATTGTTTTGAGAATGTAAATAAAGAAGAGGCGTCTCTGACATTCGTGGGTAGATTATTCCATAATCGAGCAGCTGCTACCGTGAAAGAAAAGGCAAAACATTGGAGCGGTGAATGGGTATTGAAAAGGTTCTCTCGTTACTAGAATGAAAAGGTAACCCATGCTGTGATAGAGGTTCTCTTCATTTGGAAAAAACGGATACATTATGTTAACACCTAATGTATTTACAAATAATACTAAGGCTGATTTTCTCATCACTATTACCCAAACTCTTGACGGTGCCTCGTGGAAAACTTTTCAAATTACGTGTACCTACCTTTATTGGGAAAATTGTCCGAAAATATAACTGTGCGGAGATAAAAAATTTTCTTACGGTAATATTATACACTCATATTATGTAGGCTACTGTTCTCATTTAATAATGGTTTTCTATATTGCAGTATCAAAATCAACTTAGACTGATATGTTTTTATTGAAAACTTTTAGAATACAAATCGCATAAAATTAAGCTATTTTTATTTGTATTGCAGCAGAGATGGGAAATATTTTTGAAAACGGAATATGAAAGTCTAGGCATTGACAGAACTTAAAACCTGGCTGTTTGTGGGAAGGCTATGTCGGATATTGTCATCGTGATCACATTACAATTACAAGAACAGTAGCAAAAAACCGTGTCAATTTCTTTGTGTAATCTTGTTACAAAAGGTCATTTCAACTGTGGTATGTATTAAGCAGAGGTGAACCGTGTTTAGAAGCGATTATGCGCAGCTTACAATTATATTTGACTTACTATAATAATGTTTTTTTAAAACTTTATTTACAGAAAAACAAATAAATAATTAACATTTATTTTAAATCATTTCCACCGTTTGTATTTTTATCCTAGTATAAATATAAATTTTGATAAAGCGCGCCAGCGCCTGCGGTGAGCAAAGAAACTAGCCGATTATTCCAACTTATTTTTTCATACAAATAAGTATACTATATTTTGAATGTATTAACCCCAGTGCGGGTTTTTTCTCCTAGATTAAATTTGCAGATTACACAAATTATTTGAAGATTCTTGATTTGGAAAACAGTATTTCAAACATTGTTTCTTAAGAACTATTTTTATTTGAGATGGAACTTTTGACATAAGACCATAATTACTTTCATGCGTCATATTGTAGGACATATAGCGCTCCACGCGGCCGTTTTTAGCACTATTAATTACTAGAACAATTCGGCCAGTTGACATTTCAATTGAATACCTAATATCGACCGAATTCATAGTGGTATTTTTTATTTAATTTTTAATTAATTATAATTTAAAGTAATGGATAGTATATCTATATAATATAATATATCACGAAGTTACATCGGTTGAGTTGATTTCATGGATAAGAGTTGTTGTATCACACAGAACCACAGAAAAATATAAATTTTTAGTATATATTACTTACATTCTATTATGTATCTCCTATGTAGGTACAAATAAATTATATTTTTTATAGCTAACTGTAAATAAAATCACCATTCGCCACTGGTATTAAGTACACACTTATAAATTAGGATAAGTATTTGAAAAAAACTCAAATGACGCTGTTCACACTGCTGCTATGGTTGACGAGGAAGGTTGTGCAACAACCTGCCGTTCTGTTAATGCTTGACGTGGTGCTGGAACCTGGTGGAGAAGCTGGTGGTCGTATGACGGTTGCACAGCTCGTGTGTGGAGCTAGTGTCTGGGTGGACGCTGGCACAGTTCGGTTGTTGGTAGTTTTGTGTTAGGAGCACTTCACTAGTTCGATGTTAGTTTGGTACTAAGGATTTAATGTGTTTGACCGGCACTCACTCGCGTGATTATTGTTACGAGGAGCTGCGCTAGGAAAATAAGAAGAAAGGGTAGGTAGATATAAATGTTTTTGAGAGTTGGTCCGAACAGCATTATCGGAAAAACAATATAAAACCGCGAGAGATATTAAATAAACAAGCACGAAATTTGTTGCATTAAGAACAATTTCAAATGTTTTTTTTTTATGTTCACTAGAACGTTATAATTAAAAAAAAAACACTTTCTTTAAGCAGTATCGTTTTAGTATGTGTTATGGCCAGCGGTTCAATTTACGCGATAGTTATTAGCTGACAAGAAAAAGTCAATCAAATTACTCGTACACATTAATGGCATTCGTTAAATAATCTGTAGTTGAATGTCGCGCCAATAGATAGCGGGATCGTTTTTGGCTCGGTCGGTAATGTTGCCTGATTTGCGGCCGACGAACATCCAGTGTGTTGAAACTGTTTTGTAAACGCAGTTTTTTGATAATTTTACGCTGGCGCTTCCAACTTCTTCTTGATGATTTAACACGTGGCCTGGTGTTCACCAAATGATAGAAATCACCCCAGTGAAATGCTCACCGAATTAAAGATCATCGTAGACGCCCTAGGACATTCTAAAATCAGTTTTCTATATTTTTTTTGACGAGAGGTGATTGTCGTTTGTTCGGAACTGCTAGCACATGAACATTAAACGCATCGCATTGGCAAAGTTTAATAAGGTTATAAAGGTACTATTTCAAGTAACGGAACTTATTATACAGTATGTTTAACATAAGATTATAAATAGTGTTTTGGTAGAATTAAACTTCTAAATCTGCGGTTCCCCATTTTTCTAAGCTTTGGAACCCTAATTGATTGACTTTTTTTTGACATTTTGCTACTAAAAAAGGAAATTGACCAAAATGTTATTTTTAAGACCCATGACAGCTTATTGTTTGCATTTTTCAATGTTTGACTAGAAAAAAAATACTATTTTGAATTTTAAAATTTTACTGCATATAACTATTTAACATAAAGAATGAAATTTTTTCACAGTTTTCTGACAATATGCCCCAACTTTCTGAACCCCTGTGACTCTTTCACTGAACATTAGGGTTCCGCGGAACGCCTTTTAGGAACCGTTGCTCTAAATAACAAAGCTTTGGAAAAATCCTTAAAAGTAATATTTAGGGGTCAGGATGAACTTGGATGATGTTCTTGGATTAGGTAAGACAGCTCAGAGGTCAAAAAAGTTTTCCAGTGTGTTGTAGTTCTGTTACTATTTAGAGCTGAATCATTAATATAAATGGCTGAACCAGCCAGAAACTTATCTTGGACACATTCCCACGAGGCTCGGAGATCTTCCACTCTGAATTATTAGGGCGCGAGCGCAGGCGACTTGGTAAAATTAAATCTAACTTTGATAATAAAATAATGAGAATTTCTTTGGGAAGTTGATATTATGAATATTTAATCGGAATTTTCAAGGCTTCATTTCAAAATGTGTCAGATTTTTTTGAATAAAGAAGCGTATTTTGTTGATTAAAATTTATATTACATGTGCAAATAGCTTACGTAGTTCATCGAACAAATATTTGATAATAACAAAATAAAAAAAATACGCATTTGGTTGAATGTCAATTTTTTATTTTATTTTTTATTTAAATCTTAAAGTAGGGCACACATATCATACATATTGTTATGTGTGTTCTAATAATAACATTGAAAATATATTTAATTTATAAATTGTTTATCACATATGTCTTGACCATTATTTTAAATTTTGATATGTTTTTTTCTTCATAAATATTTTTTTCCATTTCGTAATACTTTTTAATTGCTTTAAATAAAATTGAATTTTGTGACTTTGTCTTTTTCCTAAATAGAAGTCTAATTTTGTTCTTTTCTCTAGTATTGTGATCGTGTTCATGCTGGTTCCGATCAATTTTTTTCCAAAATTCTGTTTTTTTATTAGAGTTTATAATTTTATGAACAAATATCATTGTATTGTAAAATATTCTTTGTTTATATGTTAATAATTTCATTTCATTTACCATCGACTTTACCCTCGTATATCTGTTTTTTTTCAAAATTATTCTAAAGGCTTTATTTTGTAATACAGTTACTTTATCTATGTTTTCTTTGTTTGATAAAAATAAAATGCTACTACAGTAGTTAACGTGTGGTTCAATAATTGCTTTGTAAATAGTTTTGCAGGAGTCCTTATCAATAAATCTTCTGATCCTTCCCAAAATTGATATTTTTTTTGCAATCTTATTTATTTTCATCTTAGCGTTTTGGTGAAATGTAAATTTTAAATGTAATTTCCACCAGTGACCGGATTTCGTCGCGACCGACATCGTCTGACTGGTGGAAAACAAAAAAATATTATTTCATGTATTAAATGTAAACATAAGTTGTGTTCATTTTGTTTTCAAAGTTAAAAATGAGCATCAAAAGTAAAACAAAATTATTGAAATTGTACGTCATTCGAAAAATAATTTCGGCTCTACAGGATGTTATGTTTACTTTTACGTTACATGTATTATTTTGTTTGATTGCAACCCTTCAAAATGCAATATTAAGTTGACGAAAGTGAGCGTTTTTGACACCTCTATCAGTTCGCGTTCAAACAAGGAAATAAAGGAGAAAACAAAAATGAAGAATACATTATTAACGTTGTAAAATAACGAAGGAGTATTATCGGTATTAAATAGGAACGTTTTTTTTTAGAACCGCCATGAAAATTTCAATATAAAACATTTACTTTAAGTATGTGAGTTAATATAAATTGTTTTCGTTTTTCACCAAATAATAAAACAAGAGGAGAAATTAAAACAAATTAGTTAATAATACAATAAAAAAAAAAATTCGAACCAATTAGTCAATAATGTATTCCTCTTTACTATTTCATAATAAATTAGTCAATAATACATTCCCTTTATTTGTTTTTTCCTTTATTGCCTCGGTTGAACACGAACAGAAGGTGTCAGAAATGATCGCTTTCGTCTACTTGACATTCCATTCAAATAATGTAATTTATCAAACATTGAAAACGAGTAATATATATATATTTTCACATTATAATAGAGTCACAAAGGTATCACGAAAATCATTAACTTCTCACAGTTCAGCTACCTTGAATTGAAAACCCGACCCCCTGCCTTAAAGATATCGTACATATTTTAATAGCCATAATTTACCCACATTAGGCGGCCATAGAAGAAGAAAGATTGATCTGGTGAGTGCTTCTAAGCGTAAGCTACATTTCCCCCCACTTGATAAAATATGGTATGTCATCCATCAATTTTGCACACCGAATTTTCGATCGAAAATTGTGGAGATAAATTTTAAATAGATTCGGTCTCTCTCTGATTTATCGCCAAGGAACTACATATTTCCACAAAACGACAATTTTTCGTCTAGCTAGAAATCGGTAGCGACTTTTTTTTAGTCAAGCCTGCTATATGTTTCAATAATATTTAAATGTCAAATCAGTTTTTTTTTATTGTTCTGAATTATTTCCAAACAATTAATTGAGATTACGAACTGCTGGCATTATTTAGAACCCTTTTATTGTATTAAAAAATATAAATAGGACAACTTTGTTTTTAACCACTAATTTTTAATTTTCAAAGCTATACATGCTTTTTTATCAAGATTTACTCAACTAATTAGTTAAACGCAGTGTTTAAAGTTACTCAGAAACTAAAGAATTGCTATTTTAGATTTTTTATTTGAAGTTGAAGAAGTTCAAGTCTGACTCGTTCAAACTTAAATTCTGCATTTAAATTTATTTCAACAGAGAGGGAAAACATTTTTGAGAAGGGAATATGGAAGTCTAGGCATTTACAGGGCTTATGACCTGTCATTGGCTGGTTTAAGTAGCCACTTTACACACTGTGTAACATTCACCATTCTACCCATGTTTAAACATCCACTTTCCTCGACTCTTCCATCTGTTGATTTTTGTAAAGTAAAAGAGCTGAAACCTTTATCACGTGGGTGAGGGAGGAAATCCAGCCAGTCTGCAAGCATTTGGACATAATCAAACATTGTTAAATTCTGCAGTTTTGGTAAAAACTTTTGTAACTCACATTAATAACGAAGCTGATTATTTTATGCGTGAAAGTAAAATAAAAAAAAATAATGAGTTACAAAACGAAATAATAAAGAAACCTTTCAGAAGTTATATTTAAAAAAAAAATAAAAACCGGTCACGTCGAAAATTTTCAAAACCTCAAAAAATCATAAATAGAAAACTAGGTAAAATCGCAGAACATATATGGGGTTGATTTAGATACCCCTTAATATGACGCACCTACATTTTCCCTTTGGACGTCACTTCTCCGGCCACCTGTATATATGCTTTATATTCTTGGTTTGAATATTATATTTCGCTTGCGTGTTTGCCTACAATAGCGAATGAAAGTATGAAGAAAACTAGCGACATTCTTTTGTTGGAAACAGTTAAGCTTTTTTTTTAGTATTAGTAAGAAGTAAAAAATACATAGAAAAAATGGTAAAAATGTAGGTATTGGATTGATTTCCAAGCTAGACAACGCCAACTGACCTTTTGACTTTTTTGTCATGTTGTAAGTGAATTGTTTAGTTTTTTGTGTCCGGGCGGATGAAGAATACAGTCCTGTGTGTGAAAAGAACCGGTATTCCGAATATCTTTTAGACTCGGTGACTGTTCTTACGTAAAAATTCTGAAAAAGTAAATCGAGTGGAGAAACATCCGCCTCGTAGTGTAGTGGTTGGCAAGTTCGCCCACCATGCTTGAGTTTAGGTTAACATTACTGAAGTTCTCTCAGTACTCAATATATTTCTATAAGTACTTTGGTATAGGCACGGATAAATTATCAGTGTTACGTTAATTGTCCCGGGTTCGATTCCCGGGAAAGTTGACATGAAATATTTGTATTATTAATATTTAAAGCATTACCTGTGGTCAAACATTTTACTAAATGTTATTAAATATTTGTATACAACCACTTACCGACTTTTCTATGTCTTCCAATTTCGAGACGTACCCGTCTCTTCGTCAGGACACCAAAAAACCAACATGCAAAACCCACCTTACACCTTCACCATAGTTGTGGCAAAAAATATAAAACCAACATATCATGCATGCTTGAATGTTGGTTTAATGGTGTCCGTGCATGCTGGCATGTTGTTTTAATTGGTATCTTGAGGAAGAGGCGGATACGTCTCGAAACCAGTAGACAAAGAAAAGTCGGTAAGTAATAAACAAATGTTTGATGACATTTAGTGAAATATTTGTTTTCAAAGGTGGTTTTCCACTGCAGTATTTTATTATCTCTGGATTAACTCCTGAAGCGTAAAGCTAGGGTTTCCTAGGACAGCGGTGCCCGCACCTTAACGGCCGTAGTGAAGGGTGATGCGATGCGGTGGACAGCCGTCGTAACGTCGACTAGAGAGTGGTTTCCCAGGGAAACGATGTTAAATGGTGTTGATAACACCGTTTTCCTAGGAAACCACACTCTAGTCACCGTTACGACGGCTGTTCACCGCATCACCGTTCACTACGGGTGTTAAGATGCGGGCACCGCTGTCCTAGGAAACCCTAGCTTAACTAACACTTTTCACAACCAATATCTAAAACATATTTACACCGAAAGAAAGAAACCGATTCATGTATATTTCATGTATTTCTATGGAAATCTGTCATTGGTTTTTTCTCTCTGTATATTTTGTTTGTAAATTTTATTAACATGTATTACTGTTGATATCCTCAATAAAAAATAGAAAAAAAAGGTGACAGATAATCGAGATACGCTGCATTTAATTCAACAATGCAATCCTCTATATATTCACGGATGGGGATAAGGATTTGATGTTGATGTTCATTTTATACGAAATGTTTAATAACTTTTGAAAATGAAAATAATATTCTCATCACCGATACACATGCAGTATTTTGACAGATGGTCATTGACATATTAATACATAGACGCGTCTGTAGAGTAAAATATTTTTTAAAGTAGTGACACAAAAACGTACCCATGGTGGCAAAGTTTGTTTATTTATACCAGGGCTACATTCAATGATCATTTTTACAATATAAAGTTTGAATTTTAACGTTTACAATCAACATTAATTTTTGGCGAATCCCAATCAGATTCTTTCCTTGAATTCCTAATAATTTCAACCCAGTTATTTTGTTTCACTGGATTTCGTGGAATGCGAAAAAAATATTAACTAAAATTCATTGTATTTTTGAAATGTATTTCTATAAATGCAGCTCTGTAGTAAGAAGAGCTTCGCAATTGCGCCGCTAGGCGTAGTTTGACGATAACAGAATATTTATTATTTTTAACTATGTTAATTCACATGATCAAATATTTACCACACCTGGCTGGTGATCGAAGAACGACTAAATACGCGTTGGGCATGACTGAGCGGTTTGGCATGAGTTGTATTATAACTGTCATCATTTTTGAGGGCTTAGTGCATGTCTATGTGTCAATACAGGTGGTTTTTAGTAAACTTGATTGAATTCAAATAAATTTTTCATACTTCGTAAAAAAACCACAACAATAATACAGAGAGATTTTCGAATTAGCCAGTAACTGTTTGTTCAAAGAAAAAAATTAAGTAGCGTTTCGCTACGGAATTCATATTTTTGTGTTTTTATTTTACCTCGAGGCTGCCTTGCCATATTAGAAAATTTAATGACGACGTTACCTATTATTTTGTTTTACAAATGGCTGTAAAAGGCTTGCTTCATTATAACGAATTCGCAGAAAGAATGAGTATTTACCCGGTGAACAGAATATTTTAACATGTTTTATGTTTTTGATAAAAACGAGAGGGTGTTTACATATTAAATTAAGTCGGGTTGGGGGGGATGTGGCAACTTTTGGGGTATGCCCTTCACAAAGAAAATAAAACAAATCCAACGCAATACGGAGAAAACAGGACGCTTAAACTATAACATCGTATTATGTACGGTAGGTACTTTGTACTTCTTATCTATTTCTTTATTCCTGTACAGACATCATGAGAGATCATAAAAATGTTAGCATTTTTTCGCAAAAACATACTTAAAAAAATACCCGAATAAAATGTATTTTTTGTACGTATGAATGTAAAGACCAGTACAACAAAAAACTTAAAAAATTTTTTTTTAAAGGAATAACCCGTTAAGCTAAGCTTCAATTTTAGAAGCTTCTCAGCATGTGTGAAAGAGAGGAAATGGAAAAATGTTATAAAAAATACACCACACCACCCCAGACCAATTGAAAATAAAACCTTTTTTGGTTTTTTTCTTGCAACTGGCGGGAGTCGCGAGGAGGAACGCGCGACGCTAGTTTCACAGTTGGCGGTCTAACCAACTGCGCCACGGCGCCAGTCTGATATATATATTATATATATTAGATATATATTTTCATTTTTCAGTACAAATTTTTGAACAACTGTTCTTTTGGCGTCTGCTTTTTTGATGGCTGGAAGATATTGCTTTCAGCAGTAAGTCCAGTCAGTCTATGTACTTATTTTTTGTACTTTAAGATAATGAATAAATAAAATGAATAGGAAATATGATATTTTTACAAATCAAGATTAACGTTTAAAATATATTTTTAATATTTTGAACGAATGTTTACGATTCTAATGATATAACTATGAATGTATAAAAAACAAGTTTTGATTTATAATTTTCTGGTTTAAAAACGAACACATACAAAACGGCTCTAAGTTGGCGTAAGGACATTTTGACGTCACATGTCATGCCCACCATGTCATGTCACATGTCATGTTGAATCCGTGTCTACAAAATTCATACCAACCCAAATAATTGTTTAATATAAATTTTGCAAGTACCCTATCATTGCAGTCAAATATATTTTTTAAATATTTAATTTTGATTACAATATTTGAGTTTGTCCAAATATTCGCAGACAAAAATTCGCAGATTGAATGTGCCGATTTGCTGTCTGAAATAAACTTTAATACTCCCATTCGTCGCACTCGACATACTGTATTACTGAGCTACAACAAATGCAACACCAGAGCAGCTCAAAATTCGCTCTTAGGAAGAGCAGTTATTAACTTTTCTAAAATTGAGAAGATGTACGATTTAGACATCTTTAACGACTCAGCTCTCTGCTACAAACGGAAGCTGAGTCTTATAGATTTTAATGTTTAGTATTACTAATATTATTATTGTTATTATTGGAGCACATAAGGGAATTTGCTTATGTGTGCCCTACTTCAAAGTTTAAAGTTGTTGTAATATTAGTATCATTTAGCCTCTTTGAAAATAAACAGAAACAATTAATCCTAAACTAGGTAATACCAGAATACACACTACATAAACACCACATCTTATACACATCACTCCATACACCTCACTCCACGCATTACATTTCATACTCACAACAATAAAAACACAATCGCTAGTAAATTCACACAAAGCACAAATTTTTCTTACATCTTGTTGTACTGTTAGATATTTGTTTCATATATTGTGTTGTGTACGTAATTGGTGCTGTGTTAGGTTTATTTTTTGTTCGTAATATTGTCTAGATTTATATTAACATAGCACTGTGTGCACAACATTAAATTTAAACAAATAAACAAATAAACAAAAGACTGGATTTCACCCCCTCAGGAGTCATTAAGATTAAAAAATTACAACAGGGATGGAGAATACCTTAAATAAGGCAATATGGAAGTCTAGGCATTTACAGGGCTTATGACCTTTAATTGGCTGGTTTAAGTGGCCATTTTACACACTGTGTAACATTCACCGTTTTGCTTATGTTTGAACATCCATATTTCTTCAATTCTTCCATTTGTTGATTTTAGTGAAGTTAAAGAGCTGAAACCTTTATTGTTGTGAAGAGATTCATCTGACTGAATTATTTTTCATACTAGGCAACGCCTGAAAACAAAATTTTTCAATTTTTAAACTTCTTCTTGGACCAGTTGGTTTCATTACAATATTTGAGTTTGTCCAAATGTTTCCAGGCAAAAAACTTGATTGACTGAAGACTGAATTTGTAAATCTTAATGACTCCTGATGGGGTGAAATCCAGTCTTTTGTTTGCGAACATTTTGACAAACTCAAATATTGTAATGAAACCAACTGGTCCAAGAATAAGTTTAAAAATTGAAAAATTGTTTTCAGGCGTTTCCTAGTTTGTGAAATAATTAAGTCAAATGAATCTCTTCACAACATTAAAGGTTTCAGCTCTTTAACTTTACTAAAATCAACAAATGGAAGAATTGAAGAAATATGGATGTTCAAACATAGGCAAAATTGTGAATGTTACACAGTGTGTAAAGTGGCCACTTAAACCAGCCAATGACAGGTCATAAGCCCTGTAAATGCCTAGACTTCCATATTCTCTTATACAAGGTATTCTCCATCCCTGTTGTAATTTGTTAATTTAATTTTGAGTTAATCTAGAATCAAATTCAGAATCTACACTTTAACTCTTAAAATATATAATTCGATCCCGCTTAAAGATAACCTCTTTAGCACTAATGGATAAAACAAAAGCGTTCCAAGGTTTGGTTTTGGGTTTAGCAACAAATGAGTAACGGATGGTTTCGGTTTGCGCTTGCAATTATAAACTTGAGTACATACGGCCCGTTGTATTTCTGTAAACTGTAGCTAACTTCGTAGTTGATATGGAAATTCAACATACGAGTACATATACTCATTTAATAAATGCCCCCAATAATTTGAACGGGCAATAGTTTGAGAGTTTCTGTTACTACAAACGACCATCTGATACATTTTATGCTTTATTGTAATGTATTCAACTAACCGTATTCGGTATTTTTTCTCACAAAATGGTTTTAGCTATTTGAAATGAAAGATAACTCGGCAGATGGTTTTGAAAAGGGTTGAAGCGCGGAATGACACAAAAAGGTTTAAAATTTGATTACGAACGAAAAAATTGAAGTAGTAAATTTAATTCTACCGCGATTATCCAAAATTACTTCAAAAAGGTTACTCGGCGACTAAACTACCTCTCTCTCTAATTATATTTTCAAGGTAAAAGAAAATATTAAATTCATTCTTTGTACAAAGTTAATTATGGGTTTTTTCCTTTTTTCCGAGTAATTTGACATCGCTCTCAATTTGTGTAGTATAATATAAAGATAGTTATTCTTTTCTGTTATTATACACTCAGATGTTTCGAAGCTGGGTAAAATAATATTCCTTTGGGAAATATTGGAGAGCCTGTTTCATAAGGGTTTATTACGACTAGTATCCGACATTTTAATATTCTGTGTCGTTAAATAAAAATGACCATAAAAAAGAAGTACCATTATGGATATTTTTTTACTTTTAATAAAATTTATGCGGACCAATAAATACTGTTTCAAATATTACTCTATTGAAGAGGTATAAAACCGGCGCGGCGGTTTTTTTTATTTATTTATTTTATATTTAAATCGTACAACACAAAGTATTTTACAAATATCATACGTTGAATTACATTCCCAGGAATCATAAAAACTCTATTCGAGACATAAATAATATAAACATAAAAAATGACACATATTGAGAACAACAAATAAACAAAGCAAATTTAGCACTTTCATAACTAAATATAGCACAACAATATATACGCCGAAAACCTTTTCTTACACAAAAATAATAAATACTCTTATATAAAAAAAACGCTTTTATGAATAAAAAAAGTAGTGAATCTACTAAGGGAGATAAGGTCATTAACATCACATGCCATTCACATGATGCAGCCATAGTGATGATGAGAACATATCCATCTCAGTTAGTAAACATCTGGATGCCTACGAAATGTCGTATAGTACAATGAACATACGATTATTGGAAACACAATTCGGACATACAAAACGTGTGTCAGACCGATCATGGTGTATACAATAGAGGCGAGGATAGATAGAGAGAAAATAAAAAATAAATAGAAAAACTAAATAGAAAAACCAAATAACTGCTCAGAACGTTAGAGATGAAAGTACCAAAGGCAATCGCAGGGAAACCCCAAAGAGGCAGAATCCAGAGTCAAGAAGTAAGACGGAATTGTGATACCCAGTGCATAGTAAATAGATTATGGAGAGATTACGTCAATTCCATTAATGGACAGCTCCAAAATCCCCTAAACCATTGCCCACAAAATCCCGGCCGTTTGTCGTCTGCCCGGAAGACCACCAAGAAGAGGGAAGAACAGTTGAAACTCAAAGTCTCAGGAGTCAGCTATTAGCTGATACCAAATAAAAAAATAATACTGTAAAAAAAAACGTCAAGTAAAATTACGTAATTAAATACATGCCAATTGAAAAATCAGAAGTTTTAATTAAGATTTTAATAAAAGTAAAATAATAAACATGTATTATTTTTATTAAAATTTATTTCAACAGAGAGGGAAAACATTTTTGAGAAGGGAATATGGAAGTCTAGGCATTTACAGGGCTTATGACCTGTCATTGGCTGGTTTAAGTAGCCAATTTACTTCACAAAAGTCTACAAATGGAAGAGTTGAGTTAATGTGGATGTTGAAACATGGGCAGAATGGTAAATGTTACACAGTATATAAAGTGGCCAATGCCAGATCATTAGCCCTGTAAATGCCTAGACTTCCATATTCCATTCTCAAAAATGTTTTCCCTCTCTGTTGAAATAAATTTAAATATGAATTACTCCCTAGGGACGAAATCCAGCCAGTCTGCAAGCATTTGAACATACTCAAACATTGATGGATTATTTTGTTCAAGATGCTTTAGTATTAAAAACAGTATTAAGAAAATAGACAGAATAATATATATACGAGTATATATATGTGTATATTTGGTAGAACAAATAAATAAAAAATTCAATTTTATATCTAAAACAGAAAAATTAAAAATTAAAAGTTCCTATTAAAATAAACATCTTAAATATGTTAATAAAATAAGAAAGAAACAAAAGAAAATAATAAAAAGGAAAAAATTAAAATATAAAATTAGAGTTAAAAATACTAAATTTCTTAAATTATTATTGGTATTATTTTTAGTTTTTTTAATAGGAATAACCCGCTAAGCCTCCGGTGTCAATCAGCAGGTGGGATAGAGGGAATATGGAAGGAGGTAAAAAAATAATATTTTGGCGGCATCGTGGTTTAATGGTCAGCGCGTTTGCCTATCATGTAAGAGGTCTCGGGTTCGATTCCCGACATGGTTGATATGAAATATTTATTTAAAAGGGTGTTTTCACACTAAAATATTTCATAGTGCCTGGACTGTTACCTGAAGCGTAAGATTGATCACCTTACCTTCATGTAACAAAATTGATAGAGATACGCTGCGATTGGTGTACCAATCCAGTGCCCTATGCAACATTGGGTGCGGAAAGAGAATGATGACGATGATGAATGGAAAATACACCACAACACCCAGACCAATTGAGAAAAAAATCTTTGTTGGATTTTTTTCTTACAACTGGCGAGAATCGAACCCACGACTCCTGTTTCACAGTTGGCCATCTAAACAACTGCGCCACGGCGCCGGTTTTACGTAAATAATAAATCAGTATAAAAACATTATGTTTATTAATATTGGTAATTTAATGAATTTGTACTTGAAATAAAGAGTAAATATGGAGATCTTCGCTGCATAATAAGATCTGTAGGGTTTTAAGAAAAACAGTTTAAAACGAAAAGAAATTTGGCTCTGAAAACGAATTTAAATTGTCGTACTTCTGATAATTTGCTTTTTTGACTGATGAGTTTGCCGGCCGCTGCCATAGGCTAACGGATCATCGTATTTCTTTCATGGCGATAGTTTATTTATTTATTTATTCACACTCTTTATCAAAATTCAATTCCATATTCACTTTGCCCAGCTAACAAGGGTACATACCCCGTTCCAAGCTAGGCAATTACATTTTAATATATTATAATACTTAACAAATTAATATAGAGCACAGACAAACAAAATATAAACTTATTCGGATACACATTTTGATTCATATACATACAGACATACACATATATACACACATTTATATATAAATATACACATATATACACATGTACATACACACACACGTACATACACCCATGCGCATACACATACATACATTCATAAAAACATAGACAATTTATTTATGCGAAACTTCATGGTTGTCATCTATAAATATATATTTTTTAAATTATTCTTTATTTTTTATATTTTATTTTTGACATCCAGTAAGGTTCTCCAATCCGTGGCATGCATCAACTTTTCTGACTCCCTACGACCAATGTCATGAAAGAGCGAGGTCAACACCTTCCGTAACTTGACAACACTCCCGTCTTTCCACGATTCTGGCAAAAGGTTATGGACCTTTTTGCCTACGTTATAGTGTTGTCTCGATGCCAGAAAAGTGGATAGTTGCAAGTTAACGTTATATTTAATTTAAAATCAAAGTCTTTGAAAGCTCTTTGGGAAAATAACAAATTCTAAAGATGTCCTACTGACTGATGTTTCAATTTCAATTATAATTGTTTGACAACATGCTTTTTCAAGCGTTTTTACAGGTCACAAAGAAAAACGTCAAACTTTGATAAAAAATAATGAATGTCTCTTATATATCGATGGTATTTTAGAATGTTTTAGTAAAGTAAATACGATTTTTAATGGAATCAGAGTAAACAAAACGCACGGTGCTAGATTAACGTTGAACGTAATTTATGTTAGTGGAACCTACGATATATAAATGGAATAATTTTCCTGTGTGTTCTTATTTATTTATTTATTTATTAACGGACATTGTCTATGTATATAATTTAAAGGGCTTAAATATTACAAAATATTATAAAATAATAGTTTAAAACATTTAAAAAAAAGAAAAGAAGCATCAAGACAAGATCTGGACTATTTATTTAGGGCTCGTTTAAATCGTTGTAAACTTAAACCAAAAAAGTCCAGGTCTTGTCTTGAGTTAACAATACGACAAAGACGGGTCATTGGAGAATTAAGGCCATAGTTTGTTCTATGCTGATCGATAAACAGTACTTCATTGTTTCTCAACCTAGGAGTCGGAATATTGAATTTTACTTGTCCCGTAATAATGGAACATCGATTTTACCATTTAGTATGCCGAACATATATATGGAGTCAATATTAGTTCTACGTTTTTGTAGACTAGAAATATTTAACATTGACTCTATTTTAGCATAAGAATAATAACCTCTCTCTAGTCCAAGCATCCACACTACTTTTCGAAGCATGCGATGTTGGACTGATTCAATGTGATTTATGTGATTGACATAGAATGGAGACCAGACCACGGAGGCATATTCAAGAAGAGGGCGAACAGTTAAGCAATAAAGAGTTTCGATTGTACGAACATTAGTAAAATCAGAGGATATTCTGTTAATGAAGCCAAGTAATTTCAGTGATTTCTTTACTATATTATCTATATGCTCGTTGAATGCCAGTTCTTCAACTCCTAAATCTCTGATGGTCTTAACAACATCAATTTTGGAGTATTCTAATAGGTACTCGAAGGAAATCGGTTGTTTTGTTTTATGAAATTATATTATTTTGCATTTTTTAATATTAAGTTCCAATTTATTGACTTTACACCATTGGTTAAAAGAGTTAATGTCTGATTGAACAAGAAAACAGTCTTGTAAAGATTGAATTATTTTGAGAATTTTGTTGTCGTTAGCGATGAGCCAAAAGCGAGAGTAAGACAATGATTTAGCAACATCATTAATAAACAAATTGAAAAGCAGAAAAGCTTATGTAAATATAGAGGAGGTTATCAGAAATAGTTATGTTGTAGTTTTCTAACACAATTGACATAATAGTTAACGTAATTTAAGGGTACCTCAAAACAGACCTGCTTTTTGCAGATGAGTTTTACAGTACAAGCTCCAACTTTTCCTCCGACATAAGACGTCTGATAAATATAATAATTATGAATTAATTTTCAAAATTATTGTTTTAATTGATTTTATATGTTTAAGCGTCATTCAATGAAAAAACACATGTAATAAACAAATTTCCGTCTAAGCACAGAAAATTCCCGGTTATTCAGGACCAGAAACAATAAACTTCTGTACATTATAATATCTGTGAAAAAAGTTAAATAAATTAACGTAATTCTTAGTGGGATTTAAATAAAAATGATCATAAAATGTCTATGAAAATAAGAAAATACAAATGTAAATAAAAAAAAAAGGTTTTTGATGATAAGGAACACGCTTTTTGGTTTCAGGGCCGCGATTACAAACGCTATCTTCATCGGTACATAAATCAATATTTATGTACGAATATTTATTTATTTATTATTTTATTCAGAAAACATACAGTCATACAAAATAAGTACTAAAAACAACAATTTTTTAACATAAAAAGACCAATTAAGTTTTCATAAATTAAAAAGATATAAACATTAAATGTGACAAAAAATAAATAAGAATTTTAAGTTAGAAAAGAATAATTGTTGACATTTGCGTTTTCCATGGAGGTAATAAATAAAAATAAATCAAAATACCGAATGTACACTCCGAGCCATCCACGCACACACATGAACGCACATATAAAACATACACAAACATATACATTACATGCGGCACATATATACAATATGTATATATTCATAATCTAAAACTGAAGTATTTTCGTACTTAGCCTGTAATTTTTTCTTTGTAGATAAAATTGAAGATAAATGTTAACTTTCCATTGTAATCGGAGCCCAGGTCCTAGGTTTTTATAACTCAAATCGTAACAACGCAACTTATGATGAGCCCGTTCCTTTGCAGGCGTTAAAATACATACTCTTACACAGTATTGTGCGAATTAATGGAATAAGAGTAATTTTTGTCATTTTTTACGTATAGCAACACTTATATGTCCATTTGACAGTTGTTTAGCGCCAACAGTAATGTCTTACAGTTCAATAACCCTTTGGGAGCTCATTTTGGTGTTAGTTGGTGTACTATCTGTTGTTTTTTTTTATTTTCTCAATAAAAAACTACTATTATAAATTGCGTGCATATTAAATAGTGTTTTTGAGTTGGTTTAAATCATGGAAATCAAGCCGAGAAAAAGAGAAAAGATTATAGCTTTAAGTGAACATACATCAATGACTCAGAAAGAGATTGCAAATGAATATTTTGTGAGTCAGGGAGCGGCCAGCAAGATTATTAAGCAGAAAAGAGAAACAGAGTCAGTTGAAGCAAAGAGAATTGGGAAACGTGGAAGAAACCGGAAAACTAGAGTCCGAGATAAAATATCTTTAATCAGAAATAGTAAGTTAAACCCCAGAAAAACAAGTTACGAACTTAGATGAGATTTGGCAGCTACTTGGGTGATGATACATGATTCAACAGTACGAAGAAGACTCATTGAATCTGGAAGAAAGGCAATTCGACCACAGAGGAAACAACTGACGGAATGTATGATGAAACGGAGGCTCATTTGGGCTAGAAAATATACCAAATGGACTGTAGAAGACTGGAGGAAGGCGCTGTTTTCAGACCCACTTTCTCATGCAGGGATATCGCACCATTTTTTTTTAAAAAGTCGGGATGAAAAACTTACTGTGGCTCATATCAATTTGGTCAACCAAACGGTGAAATATCGTGTAAAAAATATGTTTTGATGCTGTTTTTCGTATATGGGGACCGGATATTTGATAACAATACTTTGTTACAGCACTTGAGTATAAAACTGAGTAAATGTTGTCCTAATGACGGGGCTGTGTTTCAACAGCGCTCAGCTCCTTGTCACGTATTGAAATTTTTGCTTAAGTATTTCAAAGATAAAAAGATAACTTTTTTAGACTGGGCTATTAATTCACCTGACCTTAACCCTATAGAAAACTTGTGGGCGATTAATAAGTCTAGGATACAAAAATTGGACTGCACCACCAAGAAAAAGATGATAAAAGTTGATATTCAGATGTGGTTTCGAGATAACAGAAAATGCCAAAGTTTAATTGATTCCATGCCAACACGTGTTCAGGCTGTTGTAAAAACCATAGAAAAACACGCATCCTATTAAATAAAAAATATTTTATGATTGTACGTCACCTGTAACTCAAAATATTAACGAAAAACGTATTTTATGATTACAAGGAATTTTATTACATCAATTCGCACAATACTGTATGTATTAAACGTCCCATTATAATATTATAAAGTAAATATTACTTTAGGATATTGTGAATAAAACTGATTGATGGTTGGCGTGTAAAATTCAGACGGCGTAGTACTTGTCAAGGGCGTTTTACACGCGTCACAACTTAAAGCTTAATATCAAACTGAACACCTAATATTCGTAGAAGGTTTGTGTTTTAGAAAACTTGAAACTTTGATACATTCGTTAATTTCACTGTATTACGACTAATTCACAGGTGGTTGTCAGATTTTACGTACTAACACGTTAACAGTTAGAAGATAAATTAATTAGATTTTAAATAAAGCTACTAATTGATTTTATGTTAAGTTATTAAAATGTATCATTATCATCTTTCCCTTTCCGCACCTAATGATGCATAGGGCACTACATTAGTACACCAATCGCAGCGAATCTTGATCATTTTTGTAACATGAAGGTAAAATGATCCGTCTTTCGCTTCAGGTACCAGTCCAGAGACTATGAAATATTTAGGTGTGAAAACACCCTTTTAAATTGATATTTTATATCAACCATGTCGGGAATCGAACCCAAGATCTTTCGCATGGTAGGCAAGCGCGCTGAAAATTACACCACGAGGCCATGAAATCAATTAATATTTATTATTTTAGTATTAATTGCAATGATTTACTACTACCACTAAAATAACAATTTGTTTTGTTTAATTTTTCAAACTACAATACATCATATCTTTTGCAAAAAAACTACAATATTATTAGCAAAATGTACGCACCACAAAAAATACAGCATCAAACTAGAGCCAGAAAGCGTAATTTGGAAAAAATGCCTACCAATACTTTAACGTCTAAGCGTGGACTATTCCTCTTTTTATTCAATTATTCTATGTGAAATTATAGTACGAGTACATACTGATATACGACTTACCGCAAGGGAAAGCAGAGATAATGTAATACCAAAAGCCTATATTTTGGCATACAATTTTCTTTCAAACATCTTGTCATATAAGTGGTTAAAAAAACAAAGTGAACCAAATCTAAAAATATCGTAATTGTGATTACTGCAAGAACAATGTGCAAAATGCTTTAATTGTTAACTGTAATAATGTCTTCTACATATCTTCTCTGTATATTCTCACATGTAAAAAAATCAAAAATATACATGTACAAAATAAAAAACCGGGTTGTGGTCCCGTTGGTAGTGTCGTGGACTCATATATCAAATATCCGAGGTTTGCATCCCACTCCATCATAGATTGATTTCCATTTTCTAATAGTGAGTTATTTACAACAGGAGGCGAAACCCGAAAGATAGAGCCGGCCGCTTCGCGCCGCTCGTATCTTACATGTATAGTGTATCCACATATTACTATGTCAGTGCCTATACATAAAAATAAAACATAATGCATGGACACTACACTTTTGTACAAAGTAAGAACAATAAATAAACAATAATATAAATAATAAAACTAACCAGAGTGGACCTGGTTCACTGTTTTTAAGCCGTTCATAGACCCTTCGATTACGATTAGTATATTAACTCTTGACATGACCAGTTTTATTTATACCAGCTTCGTCAGTTGAAGTTGCTTCTCACCATGTCATAATCATATCGCTATTCGCATTTAATTGTGCATAAGGCACTCCATCGGCACTCCAATTGCAGTGAATCAAGATTAAATGAAATCAAGAACAAAAATTTGTTACATAATGTTAGATAATCAATCTTACGCGTCAGGTGTCTATCCAGGAACATTGGAATATTGCAGTGTACCACCTTTACAACCTCGTGAATGGTAGGCGAACAAAGATTTTCAATATTTAAGACTAAAAACTATGTCATTTTCTGTAAACCTTTTAAAATTGGATATATAAATTAATTGCTACATAATGTTATAACCATGTAATTAAGAATAGTCCAGAAGGAGCGGAGAATCATATTTGAATACGTCGGACTGTGTCCAATAATTCCCCCACTTAGACACACTTTTACCGCGCGCATACTTGAAGTCACCGAGTAATATTGCCGGATCGCGAAGAATGTAATCATAACACAAATGTAAGGTAAAAAAAATCAATTTGTTAATTTTTCTAAAATTTTATTGTGCATTCGGAAACATTGATTGACACAACATAGTAGACAAGTAAAGGGTCATTTAATAAGAGTAATTGAATTAATGAACTTTAAGCTTAAAATATAAAACAAAATTTATTTTACATCAAACGGATATTTTTATATCATATTAAATACTATTTTATGTTTTAAAGATAATGTCGGCCAAATGTCCACCACGGCGTTGTTTAATCCGTGGTTCAATTTTCATTATTTCTCTTATTATATGAGCAAAGTAGGGTAAAATTTTTTACTACTCTGGCAACACTAACGAAATTTCCATTTTTTTCTTTGACAATCTGACAGATGGAATCTTTTGAGTTTTTTCAAGGTCTCGCAATAATTTTCCGAATTTATTGTGGTCCCTCGAGTCATAAACTCAACAAGCAGGACGGTCACCAAATTCCTCCACGGACTGGCGGCGGGTTCCTTGAAGCTGGATTCCAAAAGTGGATTAGTCGTCAACAAAAATGCGTTGAAAAATCTAGTGATTATGTTAAAAAACAGTTAAGAAATTAAGCTTTCCAATGATGTATTTTTTAGTTCAAATAAAAAATGACTTAAACCTGAAAAAATTTAAGAACCTTATTTTTTACACAACCGTAGTATAATTGCGATTTTTGTTTTATTTCCAGTTTTTGTTATTTTAATTTTATAATGAATTTTAAAGTTGTTTAAGATTTATCTGATTTTTTCTGCATTGTTTTCTGTAAAATTGTTTTGCTCCCATTTAATATTTGTAAGTACTGTATGCTTTTGGCAAGTATTACCAAGAATGGTAAAAACCATAATAAATGAAAAAAAAACTTAGAGGAGTTAAATAATTATATAATCTTTGCAATGTTGAATATTTATATTCGAATAATAACTTCTGAATTATTTATAGGACGATTTTCATTAATTGGTTATATCCATTGTATTTAATGCTGTTAATTGCTTCTAGTAAAATAGAACGTACAATTTGCTGACGGAGGATGAATGAAGAATGTATATACGATATTTAGTATGCGAATGGAGCTGTGTTCTCAAATCTCAAGTCCTTTGACGTCATATTTAAAGCTTTATCCATAAGCGTTTGACCTTTTTAGTGTTAAAGCTAAAACATTGTATCTACTTACCCCATACCCGTACATCCTGGGATATCTTAACTGTTATAAAATGTTATATTTTGTGAACAGAACACAAATGACGGCTACGAAAATCGTCATGGATCTCAATTTACATAAAGGAATTTAATTGAAATATGTTTTATGGTGTGTTATTGGTGTTTATGAGTTACTTGCACGGCTTGAAGCTCTCAAAAATCAACAGCTGTCCATGTAATGACAATAACAATATGAACAAATATGTTTTAGTTGAAAAACGTAACCTGTTATTTTTACAGATTAGAAAGAATGCAGCTGGAGACGCGACGCAGGTGTATTAAGTAGAACCTAGGCAATCGGAGTTGTAGGTTGTAACGACTATATTTCATCCTGCCCCATTTAAACAGCGCGTAATTAAGCACGGGTCTAAATGATATTTTTGCCACGTTAAAATTCAAGCATGGCAATACCACATCAGACTGTGCATTTTTATAAAAGCAAATGAGCGCCCGTGACAAGCGGAATAAACGTGTAACGTTACAAAATCTAAGATGTAGTTCCTTTATATCGAGGAAACGTGGTCTTAAGTTCTATGTAATTAAATTTGTAATCGTATTGTCGTTTCAATTTGCTAGAACATGGACTCTAATGATGTGTTTTTGTCTATAATTATAAGCTTCCTAAATACCCCATTTTATTTTATTATATATTTAAAATATATGGTATATTACCATCCTTATAATAGATGATCATTACATCTGTCTAAATCTCGACAATTTTCGTCAATTTTCATATGCAAAATCTAAATTATTTAACCCGATGCCGAATCGATGACAATAAGATCGGTTGAAGTATTATTTAGAGGAATGACGCGGACAGCTATGGCTTACGCTAAGATGTTGCCCGGATGTACCGTTAAAAACTGGAACCTTTTACATAATACTCCGGCTATTTGAAACAGAAAAAAGCTTTAAATGTCCACAAAGAAGATTTTAAAGAATTTATCGTGGTGTCAAGAATCAAATATTGAAATTTATTTTTATTTTCATTTAATTTCTAAATCATTTGCAATTTGGTCTTTAAGATTTTATATTTAGCCAGGTAAACGCACAACACTTTGCAGGCAAATATTTTTTGCGTGTAAGAATAGAGTTGTAATTTCGAGAAAATGCCTTTGTTATTTTGCAATTACCTGGTCTACATGTTTAAATTAGCAATACACAGTGATTATTGAGGCTCCGAAATTTTTTAAATTTTGAATCCTAATTTTTTTCTTGATTCTTCACACATCTTGTGGGAAGGTCGGACATAATGATTGTCCACATTTTGGAGAGATTCTCATCTTTACTGGTTGAGCGACACTGGTGAAAAGCGTAGATTTTGTGAGGGATTTGATCTGTAATTATTTGTTTGGTTTGCTTTTTGCATTGTCTCACAACAATGCACAGAGCGTAGCTGTCAACCAATAAAGGCAAAATTTAATATTTCTATTTAATTAAACATCATTTTTTTTGTAAATCTTTAAAATATGTTGATACATTGAGTGTTGAAATTCTTTTATTTTAAAATAAAAAAATTGTCATTTTTCACACTCCTCAAAAAAGTACGTTACAAGGTACATCGTCGCAAGATGTATTGTAGTATTATGTACGTTTAGTAAAAAGGCCATTGTTGGAACAAACAAAAGTTGGACACAAAATGACTTACACTGTCCGAGTGGAACTGCTAAAGATCTGGTTATTCCTGAGTTTTCTGTGCTGTCCTTTTTAGAAATAAAATGCGTAAAAGTTTAGTAAGACCATTTAACTATAATATTTAATATTTTTCATGACAATCACAAAAAACAACTTCTTAATACAAAAAATCATGTTTTGTGATTCTGCATATCAATGACCTATAAAAGCAAAGTGTAGCCCTACAGGAAATTTAATAAAAAAAAAGATTTTTTTCGAGCGGTTAAAAATAGAGCATTAAATTACGTGGCGAAGTTTCTTGAAAATGCATGAAAAAAAATAGTAAAAATGATTTCAATGAAAACTAACTACTTTGCATGATGTCAATAGTTCTTCCAAATAAACCATTGATAGGGGAGTAATAATAGATTTCCGACTCACGGCAAGTCAACTGACGAATCAACAGAACTCGATAAAAAAAGAAGAAGAAAACTTGAGACGTCACACGCGAAGTAATTTCAAAAGTACAAAACATAAAAAAATTATATCGCTGATAATACGATAAAATTATTTTATTTAAAACTTCAAGTACAAAGAAATAAGTACTTTGGTGAACTTATTGCTGAAAGCAATATCTTCCAGCCAACCAAAAACTAACTAGTATTTTCTAACTTCTTCTAATTTTAAGATTATTTTAATAAAACCTATACGAAAAAATGTACTTCTGTTCTTTATTGCAATATATGTATGTATTATTATGTATCCCCATATATTTTCTACTAATATGTAATGATGATTATTTTTTTATTTATTTATAGTTTTCTTACTCTTCTAAATTAATTTTTATTTTTTGCTCCTTTTTTGTGTAAAATGCATTTTTGTCTTCATATTTACAAATGCACTTCTGTTCTGTCCATATTTATACTTATATGTAAAGATGATATTTTTAATATTTTTCTTTTTCTTTAAAAAATCAATCATATTTTTTGCTACTTCTGTGTAAAAAACATGTCTGTCTTTATTTATATATATGTTTGTAAAAGCCTAAAAAGCGTTTAAAAAAATAATTTTAAAAATAAAATAAAGTATAAAATACGAAATTAATGATAATTGGTCGTCGGGCGCTCAGACATTAGTGTCCATTGAAATTCAAATAAAAAAGTACAAAAATAGTTTATTATTATTCCATTGTTGAGAAATATTAAAAAACAACAGTAAATGTAGCGAATTTAGGAATAACCCCAACGCTTAGATCATATCAATTTATCAAAGACTTGGGCATTATTCTGAATACTTTTAAGTGAAATTGTAATTAAGGAAATGCTCTCAGTAAGTTTTTTTGGTCCACATTTAGGTTATCATTTATTTATAAATCCAGATTTAACTGCTACACATTGTCGGATAGATTTCTGACACGTAATTTGATTCGCCCTTCAACTTATTGAATTACAAAAGGGAAGAATTTTCTGTAAGAAAAATATTAGCAAGAAAATAATAAATTAAATTAATGTAAACTGCTTGAAATCACTTTTCGTATTGGATTACTTGTAAAATAAAAGAAAAGGTAATGTATATTGCGAGTTAACATAAGTTGTGCCCGTTTTTTTTCTTAATTTAAAAAGAGGCAACAAAAGTAAAACAAAATGGTAAAGGTTATACATCATTCGAAAGAAAGTGTCATGTTCTGCAAGATATTGTTTTTGTTTTTTATATATTGCAAGCCTTCAAAATGGAATGTCAAGTAGGTGGAAGTGAGCATTTTTGACATCTCCTTCTGTTCGTGTGCAATCGAGGGGGAATAGAAGTGAAAACAAATAAGGAAAATAAAAAGAATACATAACTGTTCAATTATGTATTATCCTTGATTTTTTTACAACAAATAAGTCTAATATAATTCATAGCATTCTCACCGTACAGTGCGGAAATATCGCAGGCAGCTTTAGCAACTTTATCCCCTCGATTGAACGCGAACAAAAGGCGGTGTCGAAAATGCTTACATTCATCGCCTTGACATTCCATCTTAATGGCTTGTAATAAAATACAATAAAGTAAAACTTATGATATTCAGGTGAGGCTGTTAAACGAGATTGTACCGAATAGCATAATCCGTGAGGCGAAACATATTGACGAATGTGGATATTTTTAACTCTGTCATGTCCTGCCGGTAAAACAACTTTGTGACAACACATTGATTGTGGATTACTCTGTTGTTCTGGAATATAAAAAAAGAGTTTCCCACACTCACAACACTAGATTAAAAACTAAGGATTCTCTGGTCATTTACAAATTACTTCGGAAAACGAGCATTTAATTACGTTATTTCGAGGCTGTTTAATCATTTCCCGCAAACCATCATTAACAAGGAACATCCATAATTTGAAAAAAAAAAGAAAAAATACCTACTTGATAATTTATAGTTAAAATGTAAAAACTAATTGAATAAAATATAAAATTGTGTATAATAAACTTATCCAAAAAAAATGCGTCCCACCGACTAGTCTTTAGACTTAGTGGGTAATATTTATATATATAATTCTTCTATACGTGTGTATAGCACTGAACTTCTCCTTAACGGCTGGACCGATTTTGATTAAATTTTTGTGTATGTTTGAGTTCCTGAATGGTTTAGATTTACATTTGAACCCGGTATATTGAACTCTTGTTTTGATTTTGCTTTGGGCAACAGCAAATCACACGATGATAAAACGAAAAGATTGAAATGTCAAACTCAATGTCAAATGTCACTTAGTAAATAGCTTATCGAATGTCCGAATACTGAAAAAACGTTTGATAAACCAGCTAATAACAGGCAAGGCAATGTTGGGCAGGGCAACGTCTGTCGAGTCCGCTAGTTTGTTATAATATGTTAATTAAAATACCAAATAAACGTTGTTCTGGAGTACTGAAATTAATATGTAATGTAAAAGGAATCACAATATCTTACCATATACCTTTATCATTTTGTTTTAATTTTTGTCTTCATTTTTACGCTAGAAAAAAAAACGGACACAACTTATTTTAACATCTAACATTTTCCACTTTTTTCCACAGTTTTCAAATTTATATGCCCCTGAAAAACAGTTTTAATAAAATTTTGAAGTACGGCCTAAAATGTCTATTACAGAAAGAATCGGAATTTTCAATCAAAGTTCCAATATTTTTAATTTAATTATCCATTTAGGGCACAATCGAGTACCAAAAGTATATAATAAGTATGGTAATAGAACTCTAAAAAATATTTAGTACCTAGCATTTTTTATTTATTGCCGAAATAACTTAAATTTAACTCACAATGTAACAAGAGCAAAATAAGAGAGTGGCTACTCTTTCAAAAGTTTATACATGAATAGTAGCTTATGTGTAAATATTTTACTTTTTCTTGGATTAAAAAAAAAAAAAAAAAATTGTATATACACATGTATATTCTGATCTTCCCGGCTGTTAATTTATATATGTTATTCATTGTTCTTATAAATGTAGATAATATTATATAAGTTAGTATTAATATAATTTCCACCAAAAAGCAACAGAAAGTGGCTTGGTGGGATTTTAGTTTTAGTAAAAATATTACAATTGAAATTTTGAAAACTGTAAAAATGTATAATTATATTATTTAAATAAGAAGAAGTTTAAAAATCGAAAAATTGTTTTCAGGCGTTGCCTAGTATGTGAAATAATTCAGTCAGATAAATCTCTTCACAACAATAAAGGTTTCAGCTCTTTAACTTCACTAAAATCAACAAATGGAAGAATTGAATAAATTTGGATATTCAAACATAAGCAAAATGGTGAATGTTACACAGTGTGTAAAGTGGCCACTTAAACCAGCCAACGACAGGTCATAAGCCTTGTAAATGCCTAGAATTCCACATTCCATTAATTTAGGTATTCTCCATCCCTGTTGTAATTTGTTAAAAAAATTAAAATTAAAAAAAAAATCTCAAGAAATAAATCAGAAACTTTCAACGAAACTATATAAAATAAAGTCAAGATGATCAGTCCCTCGCTTTGGACATTAGTCCAAAAACTATGAAATATCGCAGGGAAGAACTACGTATTCAATACAGACTTGAGATCTATCTTGCCGGGAATCGAACTGAGTAGTACTTTAGACATGGTAGAAAAATTTAACCGAAGCAATGACTAGAACAGTAAACACATGACTAATCTGCACTCGTTTTCCTGATTTAGAATGTTTACTTCAGAGTAGCTATCGAGTCTGAAACTTGTCTACTAATGTTTGGACAATCTCAAAATATTGTTGATTAAACCAACTGATCCAATAGATACGAAAATTGGAACAATTTTTTTTAGCGGCTCAATCACAACGGCCGCATTTGTTGGTAATCAACGACGCGACAATTTTTTTAAAGGATTAAGTGTTGGTTAAGGATTTTTAATCTTCGTAATAAACGTCTGTGATTGGGCACCGGGACTTGTATGTAGTTGAAACAACTCAGATTCATCTCACCCACACCAGTAAAGGTTTCAGCTCTTCAACTCCACAAAAATCACCAGATGGAAATATAAATATGGGTGATTATAGGTAACAAAATGAAATGTTTATATACTTACTACGCAATAAACCTGCTGTATGCTATTTTGAAAATGTAAAATGCTGTATAAAATATATAACCGTTAAAAGATAAATAAAAAAAATGGATGCTCAAGTATAGACAGAACGGTGAACGGTAAAGACAGTGTGTAGAGTGGCCACTTAAATCAGCCAATGGCAGGTCGTAAGTAAATGCATAGACGTCAATATTCTCTTCTTTGAAATGATTTCCATCTCTGTTGTAATATGTTTTACTTATCCAGGGTCATCAAAATCATATTCTGTGATTTCAAGAATTAATTGTGTAATTAATTTACTAATAATATGAGAGACACGAAAAATTTAACCAATCACGCCTTTAAAGTATGTGCTAACAAATGAGTCATGGAAAAAGATGTGCTTGATTTCTTTAGCTTGCTAGCAAAATATGTAACTTTTCGGTTTTTTATTTTAAAATGTTTTTATTGCGTATTTTTATATTTGCGTAAGTGTATGCGTATATATGTGTATGCATGTATGTGTGTATGGATGTGTGTGTGTGCATGTACGATATGTGTCAGTATGTATGTGCAATTTTGTTCATGAAATCTTGCTGTTACGTTAAACTGATTAAATAAGTATACCCACGCACAGACAATGCCTATGTGGGTTTTGTCCATATCATTGTGTTCTGTTAATATTTACATGTACTGTAAAACCTATGTTAAAAAATATTAAAAATATATAAATAAAATATTAAAAAAGAATAAAGCCATTAAATGTATTTTGCTTCCTTGATATGCAAATCTAAAATAGGCGTATATTATATAAGCGTGTCAAAAAATCATTAAACTCGTGATATGGTAGGCATGTTTTCGTAAAACAGTCTACGCACGGCTTGTGACGTCAATCAGAAGATGAAAAATCCAAGTTTGATAAGATTTATCAAGAAAAACCTTTATGTTTTTATATGCTCCAACACGTGCCAAGGGAAAACGTATTTACTTATCTTACATAATGTAACCATACACGATGTCCTAAAGCTCACAGTTGCTTGAAATAAAAGTAAAAAGCATGTGGCATTTCGAAAATTTAAATTTAGAAATAAGAAATAAAATTTGGCGTCAATCATCATTTTTGCTACGTAATAGAAACTTAAATCTATATTGAAAATGAAATAATTTGACTATGAATTAATTTATGTCGTCTAGAGAATAATTAAATAAACAATGAAATGCTGCTATAACTCAATACATATTTTTTACAACATTTAATTTTGTTACCGAAAAATCTTAGTGAAAGTAAATCCATATTTATTATATAAATAAATGACGAATGAAAAGTTTATGTATTTAAACTCATTAAAATAACATTATATAAACACTCAACACACCCTTTCTCATGTCCAAGTGAATGAAAAATACAGTTCTGTGAAATACATCCAGAACCCTGGACGAGTGCTTTCGAGTCGATGTATGCTTTCAACTAAAGGTCCTGAATCAGGAGATCGAGTGTAGAGTGAAAAAGAATCGTTCACGTACCGATCTCGAGGTCCTGGGTTCGATACCGGCAGAGTGGACGAGGCGTAACTATTTTGAAGGTTTTTTAAACTGCAACATTTCATTGTTGCTGGACTGGCATCTGAAGCGTTAGACTGATCACCTTACCTTCATTTAGGGCCAAAAATATTGTAAATCAAATTATGTTGCATTTGGTTAAACTATGTATTGCATCTAGACAGTAGCCAGGCTTTTTATAGACTTTTTTTTACAGGTTGCAGTGACGTCAGGAGTTTGAAAAGCACTGACCCCCTCTTCTAAGTATAAGAATAAGTATTGTACTATACTTTCAACATCTTTTTCTACTCTTCCATCTCATAAAATTCTTCTTCTTAACATGCTTCCCAGATACACAAATTCTTCTACTTGTTCGAGACATTCGTTGTTTACATTTATTATGCAGTTAGTTACCTCACTATCCCTTTCAAATACCATCACTTTTGACTTACTTTCGTTCAGCGCCAATTCGCTCTCTAGGCATACCCCATTCATCATTCATTCTAGAGACTATTTGTTACAAATCATCCATGCTGCTTGCTAACAAAACTGCATCATCAGCATACCACTGAAATCTACTAATAAACTACCAGTGAATCAGAATCCAGGAAACTCCACACATTTTCAGTCTTTCGGTAAATTTCTAATATTTGTTATTAAACAACATAAATCGTAAATGTTGCTCCCAATAATCTCGAAACCAAAATATTTACAAACACCAGCGAAATCGCTAAACTTCATAAATGCCATCGCATGTATCGAAACTGTTTACAGAGATCTTGAGTGAAAGTTTTATCCACATCAAAGAATTTTCTCAGTTACATACATTTGATACACCGTGTGCCATAAAATAATATTAGGGGAAAACAAAATATGAATACATTTTTACTACTTGCCACGTAATAGTACTTACCTTTGTTTTTCTAGTGAAAATTTAAGGGGATGCAAAAGGTTTGTAGACTTTAATAATAATAATAATAATATTCATAGTTTATTAACAAAAATAACAATAACTTTATCTACTTAGGTAATAGATTTATATGGATCATGTCTAGTCTGCCTAACTAGGTACAACCTGTTTTAAGGCAGACATTTTTATGCAAAAATGAACAATAACATTACTACCTAATAGTTAATTTCAGTTGTACAATATTAATTTATTATTTAAGAATGTATTTTGAGTAAATTTTCCGATTTTTCTTGACCTAAACCCAGAAACCATTTTTTTTTTACATATTTACTAAATTGAATCTGGGTCATGGTTTTGCAATGTTTGGGTAACATTTTCAATATTTTGGGGCCCAGAAAACTGAAATTTTCTTTGCCCAAATTCAGAGTTTGTGATATACCCCATGACCCATCCTCTAGTTTAACTTCTGGTAGTGTGGGAGTGTTTCTTTTGGGATATGGTAGAATAATTTGCATTCACAAATATTATTATTTTAAACATATATAATTGCCTTATATCTAAGATCTAAAATTCCTCAAATAACTTGATGCAGGGGTACTTGAAGGAATTTAAAAAAAATATTTTAATTATTGCTTTTTGAGGGGATTTGAATTCGGCGTTTGCTTTAATAGTTATCACGACATTAAAAACTCATTATAAAAATAGTTGTTACGTATCGTTTAACAAATTTATTTTGTCAGGACATTTAAAATAAGGCATAAAGCCAATAATATAATATTATGAAAAACAATTTATTTTGCGAAAATTAAGTAAATTTTAAATATTTATTTCCCTAAGAATGTTTTGAAATACTCATTAAATGATTTTATGTATAATTATTATATATAAGTCGTAGGCGCATCTGAAGCAAAGGAATTATTATGTTTAATAAACTACATGCATGTAAATAAATAAATACATAATATTTATTATTTATGTGTATTTTTTTTCATTTCTAAATTACTTCTTCCAATACATAGTTTGCTTTTAACATAATAACTTGGTTTTTGACCACTTATTTTTTCTACCAACCGGTTTTAAAGCTACACAACCTTCTTTATCAAGGAATACTGGACTAATAATTGGGTATATTAATATAATTGACGTATATAACTAGAGTAAACATGAGTGATCAAAATATGTTCCCTCAACCTGCGGCCAATAAGCATATGTTTGATAGAACGAACTTTAGTCTGTTGCGAGCATTCCCCGGCTACTTTTCTTCTAGCAATTACTAAAATGCCTATATGTACGCTAATATACTGCAAAAATCGATCTGGAAAAGATAGAAAAAGCGATGGCACATCCTTTTACCAGTAAGAAATGTTTGTATCTTAATCAATACTAGTTTAAAATAGCTATTTTAATGTTAAAAAACGTTTCGTTAATATGTTACCAGTCGTAAGCTATCTTTTTTCTCTGTCCCGTTTAGTTAGTCGGCCTTCTAGTGAAACGATAAACAAAAGTGACGCGTATGCGAAAGAGAGTAACATAATGAATAGAGTTTACAGTAGACCTATGTAAAAAGTTCGTACTTTTTGCTGTACTACTTGTTTTGCTTGTCAAAGTCGACGTGATATGACGTGACCATACTTGCTCCCTCGGATGGTCATATCTTGGATTTGTATGGAGTGTTATCTTTTTATATTATATCTTAATGATTAATATAAAGTATACTTCTATCGTATTTTATTTTAACCACTAAATATTACACCGGAGCTAATAAATCAAGTCTTTTTGCCATTCCATACTATTTTTTTTCGTTTGTACTTTTTGTAGCACTTGGCAGTTTACAAATATATACATATATGCTTATGTAATAATTGCAAAAAACTGTTAGAGCCCTCTGAGGATGTGTGTATGTATAAAAATATTAAAAGGTTTATACCAGCACAACCAAAAGAGTTCTATATATTATTATTTACCGTTTTGAGATAGATCGATTAGTGTATTTAATGATTTATTCGAAGATATCGTGAAAGCGACGAAACCCGTCATTGGTTCCACCATTCTAAATGAGTGGATTTAGGATGTCACTCGTTTTTTTTTACATAGTTAATTAATGTAAATAAATATAATTATTGACTTTTTCTTAAAACTAAAAGTAAAATACGACGCGATAATGTTATATAATAGCCGAACGGCGATCGAAAAGTGAACTGTCACAATGTCCGGTTTTAGATTGACGCTAACTTTTACAATATCCAGAGTGACATTTATAATATAAGATAAACTTTCATTGAAAGGAAATTCCCAACATTTTTCATGAACTTCATTTCTTAGCACTTCAACACTCAATTCGCTGCCGGAATATTCTCCGAGAGGAAAATGGAATATTTCTCGAGAGGAGAATTTATGGCTTTCTTATGATAATTTCGAAAACATATTTCACATTTCTGTACCCATCATTTTATATTTCCAGGTATATAAATACACGGTACGTAAATAGAAAATAATTCATTTTTAACAAATCACTGCAACGAATTGTTTGTGGAGGATCGATGAAAAATAAAAATTAAGTTGAAGTTGAAAGAGTTGACCCGAAATTGTATTCCCAAACCCACGATCTTTCATACACAAAATCAATCGCCACCGGCTAGGTTACAATACTAGAACATGATGGTTCAAATAGGCTTGAAGTTTATTACACAAATCACAGAAATAAATTAGAGAAAATATTTTTTTTTCAAATAAAAACACCGGTCCTCACAATATATGAATTTAATTATATTACATTAATGCATTTATTTTCCAAGTTAAATTTCTAACTGATTCCAGAGTCGGCTTAAAATACTGATTAAACTATTTTTGGTTGAAAATATACTCGATTACTGATATGACCGAAATCGTGCATGAATAAAATTGAAAAAAAACATAGCGACGCTTTGAAATCGGGGTCATGAAAAATGTCTTCTTGACCAGTTATTTGAATGATCTGGAGTGTTTCATTTGAAATCATGGGTCATCTGATTGGATTTGCAATCAGGTCCAGTAATTGATGCTCACATTTAAAAGCCATGACCTCATCGCCCAGAAAGACGCTCTAAACACCCACATTTTCACCCGCATGACTTATTATTATTTATTTATTTATTAACTCTCATTTTCTATGTATATAATTTATAGGGTTTTAATATTACAATAAAAGAACATTGAGAAATATTTTAAAACAAGTACAGAAGCATTGACAAACATAAGGGACATCAAGACAAGATCTGGACTTTTTATTTAGTGCTCGTTTGAATCGTTGTAAACTAAAACTAAAAAAGTCCAGATCTTATCTTGAGTTAACAATACGAAAATGACGGATCTCATTGGAGAATTAAGGCCATAAGTTCGTTCTAGGCTGATCGATGCACAGTACTTCATTATTTCTCAACCTACGAGTCGGAATATTGAATTTTACTTGTCCCAGTAATGATGGAACATCGATTATACTACATATTTAGTATGCCGAACATATATATGGAATCAATATTAATTTTACGTTTTTGTAGACTAGAAATATTTAACATTGACGCTATATCAGCATAAGAATAATTACCTCTCTAGAGAGAGGTAATTATTGGACTAGAGTCCAAGCATCCACGCTACTTTTCGAAACAAGCGATGTTGGAGTGATTCAATGTGATTTATGCGATTGAAATAGAATGGAGACCAGACCACGGAGGCATATTCTAGAAGAGGGCGAACTGTTGAGCAATAAAGAGTTTTGATTGTAAGGACATTAGTAAAATCAGAGGATATTCTGTTAATGAAGCCAAGTAATTTCAGTGATTTATTTACCGTATTATATATATGCTCATTGTATGTCAGTTTAAAGTCCAAAACAGCTTCTAAACCTCTAATGAACTTAACTACATCAATTTTGGAGTTTTCTATTAAGTACTTGTGATAGCTTTATAAAACAATTTAAATATTTCATTTTCGCTAAAATTCACCAAGTAATTAAATTAATTTAAAGATTGATGTATAATGTTTTAGTAATGAAATAACATGTTCAATGATGTAATAACTTATATTTATATACAAGTTACTAATTCAAAATACTTTCACCTTCTAATGGGTATCTTCAGACTGGAGTTCACCGGTCTGAAGATGCCCATTAGAATTAATTAATACGGAATTGATGTAACTAGGGAATAGGGACAAAGTTTGTGTTAAATAAACGTTTTTTAATATTTATTTATTAAAATGGACTATAACAAAAGTATTAAAAAATGCAACATATATTTTTATACAACGGATTATACATATTTCTCACTCGTTTGAAATATTGAAAACAAATCTAGTCTTATTGGTCGATGTGAAAATGTAAAAACATAAAAATTACAATGGGAGTGATAAATGCCTTTTTTAATTTTGAAAAAGGAAACAAAACAGTATTTCTAAATGATTACAATAGGTAAAACATGAAAATATCCTATTTATTCACAAATATACAGCTACGCAAAAAAAACTAAAAAGTAGTGAAATCAAGCATTATAAGCGTTTCAAAGCTAAGAGTTCCGATATTCATACAATAATTATTATAGTAACATAATGTATATTATGAATGTCAAATTTTTCTATGATTCAATTCTTATACATCGATTGTGCCATGCTATTTGAAATTGGTTCTCTAACTTTGATGTTCTGAATTCTATAGCAAAAATGATCAAATGATGCTTTGAATTAAAAATAATTGATTGGAATATTAGTTACAAAATTATTAACCTGAAAGTCAAAATGTAAACCTCATTTAGGCTTTACGATGTATTGACAACAAATATCTTACTTTAGAAAGTTTAATATGGTAGAGAAATTTCAATAATGTGGTAAATATGAAGGATTGTAGCAATCACATCAAATCTTCAAGTTACTTAAAAGACGGTGAAATATAGTATATTCTACAGAATTCAATACTTCCGCTTTGTTTTCTCATATCTTGTATGTTTTTAGTATGAAGAATGATGTAAACTTAGAGACAGTTTTGTCAATTTCACGTTTTGATCGATCGGTTTACTAAAGGTCATGCGAGATAATTGAAGTTATACATGTTATGGAGTATATAACCATTTCGTAATCTAAACGTATTAAAATACTTCATTTCCAAATAGGTATATTGGCAGCTCAAAATAAAATAATGATATCACTGAATGTAGGACAAAGGTGATTTGGGCAAAAGTAGTTTTATTGGTTTTTATGTGATTTTAACTAATTGATTGCGCCCATAGGCGTTTTCGGTTCAAATACTTTTTCTAGAACTTGTAAAAGACGATGTTGGTTTAAAGCCTTTGTCCTTAACATAGTCAATATGTTACCTTGAATAAAAACCATGTTAATCATTGAAAAATATTGCCGTACTAATAAGAATATTATTTTTTACATAAAGGTTAGAGTATTTTCATAAAATAAACGTATGGTTTAAAGTTTAAAGACACATTACATTTTTTGATTTAATGCATCAGTTCTCTTATATTTACATGAAAATTAAGAAATTTATATTACAATAGTTGACATCTGATGTCCGCAGTTGAATTTGATTTTATATAAGAAAAATTCGCCTTCTAAAAAAATAAGATATAAATAAACCATAACAAGGTACTTAATATTTTAAATTTGATATTAATGGATAATAAATTATTTAAAAATACGACGCGTAAATTGATATAGGTTATTATGACATGCGTTTCCAACTTTTATGAGATACATCATATTATACAATGTTTACCTCAACAGTTTCACATACAAATCATAAATGCATATTATTGTGTAATTTTGCATTGAGTTATAAAATGTACATTTAAAATTTAAAGGCACAAAATAAGATGAAAGAAGCACTAAGCAATTTTAACATCGTCATTATAAAACAAAAGAAATTTCTTATCTAAAATAAATACGTTATTTTAAAGTATTTGAAGAAAAAATAAGCACAGCTTGAATATAGCAGAGTGATGGTGATAAAACTATTTTTAATTATACAAATGAGCTTGCCGTACTGCAGCGAATACAATTTAGGATTTTGAAAATTAAAATAATTTGTTAATGAATTGTACAACGACAACTACAGACAGTTATATATTTAACGTAAAATTGAATAACCTTTGAAGGAGGTACAAGGTTTCAATCAAGTTTCCAATCACATCATAATCTGAAGTACCTATTTCATCTCAAAGAAGGATACTGTCAAACTCACATGTTAGGTACAAGGATAAATTGTCGAAATTCTATGCTAACTTTGCTTGATATATGAAACACTTGTATGGATATTTTGTAATATTTTGAATTTGATATAAACTGAACAAAGGTCACGTTAGTTAAGCGCGGTTTTATACCACAAAATTGACGTTACAATTGTACTAGAGATTTTCCATAGAATTTCCACAAGCCTTTGTTTATTCTTTACAACGGGGGTTTGATGTAGCAGTGGCAGGTACAGGGTGAGGGTGGTCCTACTCTGAGAACAGGAGGTCATACACGGTGGTCGGGAAGTGGTCGGCGATAAAAGACTGTAGCTTCTCCTTGCGAGTTACGGGGGTGTAGCGAGAGAGGGGGAAGGAGCGTGTCACGGCATCGGCCAAAGCCTTGGTCACAGGAGCGAGATCAGCTTCCTGAAAAAATGATTATTTTGTTTTAACAGGCTGAAGATCAATAATGAGTGGGGGTCTGAAAGGACCGGGGTTCGTACCCATTCCGAATACTTTGTTCGATTATAAATACGCACTATTCAATTTCGTAACGCCACAATATCGCCCTTGAGTTGCGTCTGCTAACGTCACTCAACAAAGTTTTCTCGTTTTCATTGCAGTTTCCCGCTACGTCATAAATGTACCAGAAAATAGTTTATTTTGTCTGGCTATTGCTGGGGTGGATAACGCGTCAGGTGAATCCGTCCAACACGTTCGCTACGAATATTTACGAAGCCACTTCGAGTGGATTCCCAAACACCTGGAACGGATAACACGTCGGCTATTTAATTATGTACTATGTACCCCGCGTTATCACACGAAAATTATTTTCAAGAAAAATACGACATTTAAAAAAAAAAGTTTTTTTTTCATTAATTTCAAATGTGATTAATAATTTACTATAATGTTATGAACGGGTTACAAACATTTAACAAAATATTTTTAAAAATATTTTGAGTTTGTCCAAATTTTTGTAGACAAGGACTGGATTCAACTCCCTGGGGAGCTATTTATAATTATTGTTTGGAACTTCACAAACATCAACAGATGAAAGAATTGAAGGAATATAGATGTTCAAATAAAGGCAGAATGGTGAATGTTACACAGTGTGTAAAGTGGCCACTTAAACCAGCCATTGACAGGTCATAAGCCCTGTAGATGCCTAAACTTCTTTATTAACTTTTCTTAAATGTTCTTCATCTCTGTTGTCATATGTTAAAATATTTTTACTGAAAGGTTGTTTGAGTCTTTTGTTTAGTTTTGTCTGGTAGTTTATTGTAAAATTTCAGTCCCTTGTTTATTAGTCTCGACTGTCCCTGTATCGTTTGAGAAGGTTGGATATGATATAATTCTGATGTTCACGTATTGTGTCCATATTTGATATAATTTTTTTCAAGTTTTAGTTCTTCGTCTACAATTACATCAGTGGCTAATTTATGAATAAATTTTAAGGATTCTAGTTTAAAGAGTTCAGTTACATTTAATTGCCTGATTATAAATCCAAAAGCTAAACAATAAAAATATTTGGAGATATTAAAAAACTTTAAATTATCAGTTGATCCCATATCAGCACCAAAAGGTGTACAAGGCAATGCATAAGGAGATATACCAATCGCAGCGTATCTAGTCTGGTCTATTGTAGTGCAAAAATATCGCTTTATTTCATTATCCGCAGTGGTCAAGTGATCAGAGCCTACGATCAAAGAGTTTTCGGAATTAACTCACCACATATATTTTTTTAAAAAGGGGATTTTACCCTTTTATGGCTATGGTGTTCACATGGAATACAATACTTGATGTATCTCTCTCATTTTTTAAGAAGTTTAGCCATATTTTGCTATTGATTGCCTAAATTATGGGTATAACTATTGTTGTTAATTATTTAAAATAGGTAAACTACGAAAAATAGAATAAAGATACGGTTTGTGGTCCCGTGGCTAGTGTCGTGGACATACGGATCAGGAACCCAAGGTTCGAACTCCGCTCTACCACAAATTGATTCCCATTTTCAAATAGTAGGTTATTTATAACTCGTCGAAAATTACCCCAAAAAATTAAATATTAGGGTAAATTATAAAAACGGAAATATTTCTTTAAAAAAAAGGTTGTAAGACAGTGTACGTATGTACAATTTTTTATTTTAAAATACAGTAAAATTTTTTCTATCCGGATTTTTGAGTGTCAAATTATATTGCATTTGAAATAATACAGCGCATTTGAATTTACCTCTTTGGGGCACAATAACTATAATTTCTTTGATTATTGAGTGTAAAAAAAACATTAGAAAAATGAATGGGAAACGCTTTTCCAGTGGTATAAATTTTACTACCACCTTGACAGTGAGAAAGTAAACAGCTCTTTCAATCAGTCCGAGATAAGAGCCTTATGTTGCAGAAATTAAATATCTTCATTATCAACGCTGTAATTAATATTTTTACACGGTTCTCTAAGATTTAAAAAAAACATTAAATATGTGGTACGTTTTTTATACTACTGTGTTTCAAAAAGTTAAACATGTCCAGCAATGTTAATTGGACAATTAAATTAAATTTAAAATATTATTTTTATTTTCTGATAACGATCTGGCTATTTGCGGAGTTCGACTGTACCTGTATTTTAAAATGTTCCGTCTTTTGTTAAATATCGCACCGTTTGTAAAGGGATTTTTTTTAGCACGATATTTCATCGTCTGAAGCAAAAAATAGTCTCTATGTTTATACTTAACAAAATGATACATTGGAAAGCATCGATGGGAGCGATTATGCAAATAATGATGATCCAAAAGTTCCTTACGTCTTTGGTGTATTTTTCCAGTGATCTGATGGTCTGCTCGAAGTATTCCTCCCCGTACGCTCCCTTCTGCTCCTCGCTCAGCAGATGCCACATCTCCTTGGCCTGGCTCAGCAGCGCGTCCTCCGACAGCCAGGCGTTACCCGTGGTGTACTCGCCGGGGGCCACCACCACCACGTCCACGCCACGGGGGCGCAGCTCCTGGCGCAGGCAGGCGGACAGCCCCTCGAGCCCGGCTAGCAGCGCGCAGTGCACGCCCCGCACGGGGGACGCCACCCTGGCCAACCCCGAGCTGACGGTGACGATGCGACCCCGCGCGCGCCGGATGAGGGGCAGCATAACTTGGATCACGCGAGCCGGGCCTGGAACAAACAAATACTTTTATCAATTTTATTTCTCTTCATAACTGTTGTTTAGTAGTAAAACTAAAATATAAAAAATTTCGTTCAAACCTTTTTTCTTCGCCTTCGTTCCTGTTATTACGTTTGATTTATCTTTTTAATTTAATCATCATCATTCCATGTCCGCTCCCTAGTTGGAGCAAAGATGGCATATAATTTTGGTTTATTTATGAATATTGTTTTTTAGTTACAATGTCTGTTGTTTTATTTATTTGGGAAAAAAACGACAGTTTTTATAAATAACTCATAAAGAAAATAAGGGTACATCGGATCTTAAATTGTAAAAACAGTTAATAAACTCTTGTTTCATCTAATTATAGGCAAAAATCATATTTATGGCGAACTTTTAATAATTTTAATGCAATAAATAAATCATTTAACATAGATTTATTTGCAAATAATCTTAATTACTATTCATTTTAAGTTCGAGAATTTTTTTTAACTCACTGTTATGCTACTTGTGAAAACCTGTAATTGGCTTATTTGTTTTGTAATATGTATAAAAGATAATTATAGCCGTTGGTTATCCAAATAAATAAAATAAAATAAATAAATAAACATTTTCCACGGCTATGCAAATTATGAATCAAGTGTACACATTCAAATAATCCAGTAATAGAATAAAATAAATTTAAAGTTTGAGAAATGTTAGATATTCAAAAACTGCAAAAAAAATAATAATAGTAAATAAAAACAATATATATATATACACAGTACATTTATAAATATATTTTTTTAAATAAGAAAAAAAAAAAAACAACTTATGTAATAATATTGCAGAAGGTACAAAAAAAACATGAATAAACAATTTTAATGACATACTTATATGTACAGGCGTATTATCAAAGCCTATAAGTAATCTTTTATAATAATAATAATAATAATGAAAGTTCATTAACAAAAATAACAAAAACTGTATCTACTACATAAACACTTAGGTAATAGATTTTTCTGGATCATGTCTAGTCTGCCTAACTAGGTACAACCTGTTTTAAGGCAGACATTTTTATGCAAAAATTTACAATAACATTACTACCTACTTGTTAATATACTAACAGTTATACAATATTAATTTATTAGGAATTTATTTTTAGTAAATATTCCGATTTTTCTCAACCTAAATCCAGTAACTAATTTTTTACGCATTTGTTAAATTGAATCCGGGTCATTATTTTGCAATCTTTGGGCAACATATTGAATATTTTGGGGCCCAGAAACCTAAAATTTCTTTGCCCGAATTCAGAGTTTGTGATAGACCCCATGACCCATAGTTTGACTTCTGGTAGTGTGGGAGTGTTCATTTTGGGATTTGATAGAATAATTTACTTGCACAAACATTATTATTCTATAATATATAATTTTCTTATATCTAAGATCTTGAATTCCTCAAATAACATTTAGTTAATTATAAGAAAGATGAAAAATGTCTGCGTGACCGGAGAGAACGGTATTGTACTTGTAATAATGACATGCTCTATGGAAAAAATAATTATTTCTTGAATTTGTCCTGGGTATCGGCAAATTAAATGTAATTTGGAGTGTTGTCCTGCTGGGCACAAGATATTCTAAAGAACTTGTAAGTATAGGGCAATCTATGACATAGTTCACATGTTTAAATATGAATAAT